>NC_086171.1:38498748-38781248 GCF_023053635.1 Elgaria multicarinata webbii | reverse complement strand
GGCAATCTTTGGAAGCAAAGGATTACCCATGCCTGCTTAACAGCAATATCTCTTCCCCACACCATTGAATCCCACCCCCATCCACACATAGACAAACACACAGGGTAGAATCCAACATTAGTCCTAGTTAGAGTAGAGCCATTGAAATGAATGAGACTCAATAGGTCTACTCTACTCACTTCAGTAGCTTCACTCCAAGTAGGATTAACGTTGGATACTACCCACAGAAATACTTTTCTCTTAAATGTTTGCTCCATTTGGCTAAATCCTACATTAGCTAAATCCTACGGAATGATCTACAAACTCCACATCTGAACGTTATTAAATAAACTGCCCCTGGTGACAATTTCTTGTTGGATTGGTACCCATTCCATCTTACATAATATACATACTGCACCAGAAGCCTTAAAAATTGTTTGGCGATTTATTGCCCGTGGTATAAAACTGGAAGCAATTAAAATCTATCCCATAGTTTTACTGAGAAGATGAGAAGTTCCAGGTATTGCAATATAGCTCCATAAGTCAACAATATGCTGGTTATTTACTGCCTATAGAACGCATGCTTAAAATGCAGGAAGATGGATATTCATCACCTCCTTGGCAATATGTCCTTGTTGCCATTGTACATCCTGAAACTCTTTATCCTTCAACCATCATCTATACTACCACAGTAGTTCTTTAACAAATATGGGACAGGGAAATAGGGGGGATGGGCGCTGAGTACCACTTGGATAGTTTTGCAAGAATGGGCGTCAAAATCATGTCATATACTGACAGATATTAAATCATGTTGAATTATGTCATGTTTTCCTTTCCAGATTGGAATCATTAAGCGTCTTTTCACCATGGTTTGTGAAAATATCGGCTTGCTTAGAGACTTAGGAAGGGCAGCATGCCAGGCAGTGTGGCAGAGTGTAGCTTTTCATCGGCCCTGTCTCTGCAGCCTAGCACAGTACAGCACATTCCATCATAACATAGTATTAGTGGAAGGGGAAGAGAAAATCAATGAAATGTGACACTGAAGGACAGCAACAGCCAGCAAGTTTCCTGTATCGCTTCAGAGCAGGAGCAGTCTAACTGAGCAGTGAAGACTTGGAATTTCAAAGGCAGTGCCTTTAAAGGCACTTCCTGTGCCAGTTTGAAGGGAGGCACCACACTGGAAAAAGTGGGGGCTTGTGGTTCTAATGTCAGTGGGGCTTCAAATCCATTCTGGGTTTAAGTCAGAACCACTCAGAACTCTGAAGATGCTTTCCACAGTGCTGAAACATATCCCCAAAATGGGTTCAGTACCTTAGGTAGTTCCTTTAGAGTTCTGACTGGTTCTGACTGAAACCCAGAGTGGATTCCCAGTCCCACTGACAGCAGAGCTACCAGCCTCCATTGACTGGAAACCTGGGCTGAGTATAAAAACTGAGTAGTTGTTCAATGCCAGCTCCTGGTTTTTAGGGCCTTTGGGCAAGACACCATCAGGGGCTCCTTCCCTCAGTAAGTGTACTTTCTCACTTAGGTCACAAGAGATTGCCGAGCCATCACACTTACCAGACCCCTGCTGGCCGAGCGCGGTGTGGCGCCTCGCCAAGCCGCCATTTTGCCTAGACTTGGCGGCTCGTGCTTCTCCGTAGATTTAATCTTTCTGATATGGCAGACATAAAGGAGCCTTCTACATTACATGGCAGGTGTAAATGGTCCTTTTACACCTGTAATGTTGCGTAGACGGCCCCTGTACAACTGCCATTTAGGCGACATTAAAATTATGGAAAAACATGAGCCGCCATTTTGTGGCAAAATGGCAGCTTGCTGAGGGGACAGGCAGCCGCTCGCCATTTGACAGTTCAACTGTCCCTATTCTCACTGCCATTGTCACCAGCGGTTCTTGCTTCTCCTCCTCTCTCTTCTCATTGTTCCCAGTTGCTTGCCTGACAGGCAGAAAGTCAATGAGCAATCTCACCACCACCATTGTCTGGGCCAGCGTGAGAGGCGGGTGAGCAAACAGGTTGCCATGGTGAAGAGGAGGAGCAACTCCAGGGAGCTCTTGTCACTCGGCCCCTGCTGGGATATGGGCCCTGGGCAGGGCCCGACCAGGCCTACTCTTGACAGTGGCCTCATGTTTGTTGTGTCACTGTATAACCACATCGAACTGGTGTGTGCTAAATGAGGACCTGACCCTTTGGCTTTTCATGGGAACATTAACCTGACACGCCAGTTCAAAGGCAGAACACAGAGCGGCAGCGTTTGAAAGAGGGGATATTTTATAGAGATGAAAAGGTCACAGATTGGGCAAGCGAAAAGGCCACAGAACAAAATAAATAAAGTAGCAAGCAGGGGAAATGGGAACATCTGAGGCTCACGCCACATCAGCAAATGATACCTGGCACAACAGCCCTGACCGCAGCTGGTGCTCCATTCTCTTCTATCACCCAAACCGAGGCAGCTTGATTTTAAATATCATCATTTGGACTTAGAAGATGTACCGACAGAAGGACTATGTAAAGAATGCCTGTTTTAAAACACAGCACACAGAAAGCCAGAGGGGTTAGTGTTCTAGCCCAGTGCTTCAGGAATGACAAAGGGACTTAACGCCTGGCACTTTAAAATCCCACAACTGTGTTGCAGTGAAGGATGGACAGCTGTCAATCTCAGTCTCGCTGAGATGGTCTTTTTTTCTCCCCTTTCTGCATCGTTTTTTTTAAAAAATGTACAGCAATTTGTATGCTTTTTTTGTTTGTTTTTGTAATGTACTATTAATACACTCATTTTTGTGGATGCGTGAACACGTTGGCTAAAGTGTGTTTGGGCACGTCTTGGAAATGTAATGCATTTTATTTATTTTTTGCACATTTTTCAAAGTGCACATACTATTGAATGCATTTGTTTTGTGGAATGCGTCGCAAGCTTAGAATGCATGGATTTCCAACTGCAATTTGAGTTTGGGTTTGGGAGGTGGAAGGTAGAAATTGAGTAAATCCGTACCCCCAAAAAATCGCAGTGGAGTGAATTTCTCTCACAACCTTCCTTACAGCAAATGTTTTCATGACCAGACCAACAGGTATATATTGCAGGTGCAAAAAGAAGAAGAAACATTATGGGTGCTCGGCTTGTGTGTGTTTTAAAAAACCAAGTGAGAGCCAGTGTGGTGTAGTGGCAAGAGTGTCAGACTGGGAGTCGGGAGACCCGGGTTCTAGTCCCCACTCGGCCATGGAAACCAACTGGGTGACTTTGGGCCAGTCACAGACTCTCAGCCCAGCCCACCTCACAGGGTTGTTGTTGTGAGGATAAAGTGGAGAGGAGGAGGACTATGTATGGCACCTTGGGTTCCTTGCAGGAAAAAAGGTGGGATATAAATGCAATAATGAAATAAATAAAAGGCCAAGTAAGCCTTAAGTTTATCACATCGACTATGCAAATCACAAATGACTACAAGCTCTACATGGTAATTGATACACCTAAAGCTTTTGCATTGCGTGGCCTTTTGGCCACGCTTTTGAAACATGAGGGGTGTATATTTCTGTTATGTTAGTCACTAAAATAAATATGTGTTTTTAGTGAACCGCCCTGAGAGCTCCGGCTATTGGGCGGTATAGAAATGTAATTAATAAATAAATAATAAATTAAATAAATAATAGTGATTAATTACATTCTTACAGGATCCAGAACAAAAATGTCTGAAGTGCATTTGATGCTTTAAAAATGTGTGTGTGTGTGTGTGTGTGTGTGTGTGTGTGTGTGTATGATAGATAGATAGATAGATAGATATAGATAGATAGTCTGACACAATACAAGGCAGCTTCATATTATTATTATTGCATTTATATCCTGCCTTTTTTCCTCCAAAGAACCCAAGGCGGCATACATAATCCTCCTCCTCTCCATTTTATCCTCACAACAACAACCCTGTGAGGTAGGTTGGGCTCAGAGTCTTTGACTGGCCCAAAGTCACACAGTGGGTTTCCATGGTCGAGTGGGGACTAGAACCCGGACCTCCCGACTCCCAGTCCAACACCTTAGCCACTACTCCATACTGGCTCCTATGTTTATCTTCAAGCTCTGGGCATGAGAGGGTGTGCAATCGAGGGCCTATGGAGTCTTCTCCCTCTCATGAAGTTTTGCTTCCATGCTGAAGAGGCAGGACAGGGCTCATGTCAACAGAGGTAGCCTCAGTTATCTTTTGAAATGTGCATGAATTTTGCGATGGAATTTTTCTCCAGTCCAAAAAAAAAAGCACACATGGGAAAGCGCATGCACAAATGCGCATCTTAGTGAAAATTATGTTTAGAATGCATTATATTAGGAAAATTGCTTGCAAAAATATGTATTTGGGGCCAAAATGTATACAAAAAGGAGTAATGCACACAAAAGGGCAGGAATTTTCATACAGCCTTCTTATTTTTAACTAGTGGAAAACCCACATCACCATGGGCGCTAGTAGTAAAAGGGCGAAACATACTGCCACAACACAGGCTCTTTTCAACAGGCCTGTCCACGGACACTCCCTGCTCAAGCTAAGCGCCACCACTTTATGAGCCTGAGGTGAGGGACAAAACACCACCTTTCTACAAACTATGTGGGGAAAGGGGTTAAACTGGAATAATTTCAGGAATAAAATAATGCACTGTGAATTATATGTGCTAATGGTGAATTAATGTCAGTATATAACTGCAGATGATAAATGCCAAGGAGACACATGGATCACAAACTGAATAAAAATTTATTTCGATGTTCACAAACTTTGTTTCATAATAAAACTTTTCAGACTCTTGTTAAAACCTCTCATCCAATCCTTTCTCTCTTCTCATACACGCTTTCCTTTCTCTCACGCCTTCACTCTTGAACTTTCTTTATTATCAGGATTGTTTAATATACACCAACTGACTATCTGCACCCTACACTCAAAAGACAACCCTCTTTACCCTGATCCTCTAATTCTCCCTCGAACCAAAGTACTTTAAAACCCAATCTATCACCTCAGCCATTCCCTTATATATCCTCCTCCCCCCTCCTAAGATATTCAATCTCCACCCACTCAGGTCAACATTCTAAACACAACAGACTTACAAATTCTAGACGTACATTAGGGAACTGACTTGTGGGGTGTAACGCCACACATACTGTTCCACTTTGTTAGTCTTCCAGGAGCTGTATGGGGGTTACTTTCCTTCAGTGCAACTGAGGACTTTTGGCCCTTGCTTCCTCTCACCCGTCACCTCTAAATGACATTCGCTTCCTCCCCTCAGGCTGCAAGCCCACTTCCTTCACTGTTCCCCCACATTTTAAGACTGGGGGGAGGGGAGGCATTCAAAATTGGGAGAGAACCAAATTTACAATTGGAAAAATGAAAAACCAAGTGAAACTGAACTTGACAGAGCCATAAAACCTCTCACTTAGGCCCTCAGTGCAACAACTTTCTCCTAACACTTGGGGCATCCTTACAACAGCTTAAGCACTAACCCAGAGGCAGGCAACCTGGTGCCTCCAGCTGTTTTAGACTACAGCTCCCATCATCCCTTTTAATTAACATGCTGGCTGGGGCTGATGGGAGTTGTAGTCCAAAACATCTGGAGGGCACCAGGTTGCCTACTACTGCATTAGCCCATGTGATAGTTTAGCACCGTTCAGAGAACACAGTAGTGCATTGGCTACCTGGTGTAATAAAGTCAAACTCCAAACTCCCCCCCCCCACCTCCTTCTATATCCTCAGTGCATTATTTCATTGTGGGGAACAGAAAAGGTTTTATTGATAAACCCTTCAAGTTCCTAATAACACAGACACACATGCACACACACTAAGCTGCCTTCCTTGCAAAGGTAGAATGAGTCCCACCGTACATTCCTTCTCAGATTAATGACTGCTTTGAAAAGAATATGACTAGTGGTTTTATTGATGAATCCCAACGATTATTACAGATAGATGGATGGATGGATAGAAAAGACGTGACTGCACAGAGACTGATCACTGGAAACAGAGTGAAAATTGTTCATTCTATGAGGTGCTATTATTTTTAAAATAGAGAAAAAGAAGAATTCAAGGAAGATTAACGGCCTTTGTCATAACCTCTCCGGATGACAAACAAGGCTGTCCAACCATGTCTTTGGCCTGGATCACTCTCCAGTTAGTCAAATGGTCCAGATGGGCTCTGGAAAAGATGAGGGCTCCCCTGTCCCTGCACTGATGTCCCTTCATTTGGACAGTTCCAACTAGGGATGTACAGATTGTGCAAAATTCACTCCATCTGTATTTCACAGATTGTCAGACGCCTTTCATTCTGTCATCCGCCCATCGACATAATTTAGATTTCCACATTTGTGCAAAATTGCATGTGTGCAAATGTGGTAATTCCTCCCAAATGCACCTGACAGGGGCAAAGCTCCCCCAGTGTTGAATCCGTGGGTCAGATTCATAAAAATCCAAACTCATTTCTGGGAGAAATGGTGATCCAGTCAACTGTTTGTCCCTGGGTGATGAAGGCAGGTTCTATTCAACTTTCTCCAACATGGTCAGGATTGGCCATACTCTGACAATCTAACTGAAGGTGCCTGGTGGCTGACTGTTCTCTTGTACAGGCTCCATGAAATGGATGGCGATATCATAAGAAATATTTTAAAGAAAAACATGACAAATTGTACACTTGACTTTTATATATCCGATGAAAGGCATGAGTATCGTTAAACAAATTGGAAACTTGAGTCCCACCAAGACTGGAGCTGTGAGGCTCAGATTCCACATGTACTAATGAGTTGTCCAGCAGGACAAGGAACAGGTCTCAGAAGAAGATTGCTGGGACAACAGAAGAGCAGGAGTCTTCTGCCAAGGAGCTAGTCCAAAGAGATGTTGTGCCAGCAACTACCAGGTAACAATTGAGCAGTTTTATAGATGCCCTTGCTGCCTTACCACTTCCTGGAGCATCACCAGGGCCCTGGCAGTGGAGAGCATCCATTCTTGTTTATTTTTTCCTGAGTACAGCTCAGAGATGGGAGGCCTTATGCTGGCAGTTCTGCACTGCCCCTTGTGATCTGGGCTTCCAACATTGGTACCTTCTTTCAGTGATTCTTCCTTCTCACTGCCATGGTCACTAGCTGCTATTGCTCCTCCCCCTCTTTCTCCTCATTGCTCCCACTTGCTTGCTGGTCAGCAAGAGAGAGAGAGAGAGAAAGAGTGAGCAAGCAGGCCATGGCATGTCCTGCTCCTCCTTCTCACCACCTGCATTGTCTGGGCCAAAGCAAGAGGCAGGTGAACAAGCAGGTTGCAATGGGAGATAGGAGGAGCAACTCCAAGGAGCTCTTGTCCATGGGTCCCTGCCGAGGTGGGAGGCCTTGACAGGTGCCCAACCATGCCTACCTTGAGATTGGCCCTGATCAATGGCTGCTAGTCCTGACGGCTGTATGCTGCTTCCAGGATAAGAGGCAGCACATCTCTGAGTATTAGTTGCTGGGGAACATGGGCAGGAGAGGGCTACTGCACTCATGCCCTGCTTGTGGGCTTCCTATATAAATCGGGTTGGATGCTAGACTAGCTGCACCTTTAGTCTGATCCTATGTCCCTATGTTTTGCTCATTGTAATACACATTTCCCTGTTGGTGGTGCATTCATTGTCCCATATCACGCCATATTCTTTGAGCCATGATCCTATAGAGAAGTCCAACCAGTTAATCCACTATATCCAGTACAGCCTCGTTCTTTCCAAAGTGGTGCAGGAGCGGTAACTGAAACCAGCAGCGTTAATTACCAGCACACATGTACCTTGCCAAGTCAACCAATGGCACAGTAATTATTTCCTGTGGCCAAACCTATAAAAACATTGCTTTTTATACGCAGGCATCTTAATTGGCACCAAAATGCATTTTCAAAGGCATGGGGAGCTTGATGAGATCAGCTAAAATTCTGTGGTGTAATTACCAAGTTCATTGAACACAAATCTGCAAACATTTAAGTTAAGTTAATAATGTATATGGTGGTGTGTGTTTTTAAAACACCACATTGCATGTTAGGAAGCTTAGATGTCTGGCACTGCTAAAGTGACCCAAGTTAACACGTTCTCTGGTGTGTATTTTATCCATTAACATTCCACTTACAAGTGTGGCTTAATAACATGGAGAGTGTCTGGTCTAGGGTAGCCATATGAAAAGGAGGACATGGCTCCTGTATCTTTAACAGTTGCATAGAAAAGGGAATTTCAGCAGGTGTCATTTGTATATATGGAGAACCTGATGAAATTCCCTCTTCATCACAACAGTTAAAGCTGCAGGAGCTATGCTAGAGTGACCAGATTTAAAAGAGGGCAGGGCACCTGCAGCTTTAACTGTTGTGATGAAGAGGAAATTTCCCCAGGTTCTCCATATATACAAATGACACCTGCTGAACTTCCCTTTTCAACACAACAGATAAAGATACAGGAGCCCTGTCCTCCTTTTCATATGGTCACCCATGTTTCTGGTCTGCCTGAAACAGCCTTAGGTTAAAACAAGTTCTGGATCCAACATCGTCTGGGCTTCCTTTGGGGAGGGGGGAAACCACAACCAAAATTATCAAAGCTACCATTGGACCTTTCAGAAAATGACGTGGTATGTGGTACATAGTATGAACATGTGTTGTTGTTTTAAAAAATGTACTGCAACAGCCTTTCTTGTGCTGCTCTCCAGATATTTGGGACAGCAACTCCCATCATCCCTGACCATTATCTATGCTGGTCAGGGCTGATGGCAGTTGTAGTCCAAAATATCAGGGCTCTACAGGAAAGGCATCTACATGGTCAATAAGAAGGAACAACCTTCATGTTGGGGAAGGCTGCACCATGGGGTCTACTGATGTATTTTGAATGCAAAGCAAAAGAACAATCTTCTAAATAAAGCAGCACGTATGACCCATGATCCAAAACATCCAGGGGGGCATGGTCAACATCTGTCCAGGCACCAGGCCATCAGAGACACCATGTGGTCTTCCATGCTGCTAGGCCTTCCCCAGTTGATTGTTTTGGTGTTTCTGGGAGAGGAAGATGTCTTCTACAATTGTTTAGCAACAAGGAACATCATAGGCATATAAGAAGAGCCATGCTGGATCAGACCAAGGGTCCATCTAGTCCAGCACTCTGTTCACACCCTGGCTAACCATGACTAAACCTGCAAGCAGAACATGGTGCAACAGCACCCTCCCACCCATGTTCCTCAGCAACTGGGGTACACAGGCATACTGCCTCTCATACTGGAGGTAGCACATAGCCATCAGGACTAGTAGCCATTGATAGCCTTCTCCTCCAGGACTTTGTCTAACTCCCTTTTAAAGCCCTCCAAATTGGTGGTCATCACTTCAACTTGTGGAAGTGAATTCCATAGTTTAACTATGCGCTGAGTGACGCCCACCTCCATCTCAAGCCAGAATTAGTTGGAAGCTCAGTCAACAAGTGTTTGTGAGCTCAATAGCAACTCTAAACCCATTTCTGGCTTATGACTTACAAACCCCTCTGCACACCTACACACACACACACACACACACACACACAAAGGTTGTGCAAAAAATTGATCTGAAGGGCACTCTGGAAGGGAAGGATTGTACCTCAGTGTTAAAGTGCAAGGCGGGGAAAGACTCCTGCTTTCAACCCTGGAGAGCCAATCAGTGTGGACCGAGGGTGGGCAACATGCAGACCCCGCCCATCTCTGCTGCAGCCCACTGCTGCCTTCTGAAGGCAATGCCCATCCATAGCAGCTACAGAGTGCACGAAAGGTCAAAAATAGCTTGTCTGACCCGATTGGCACTCCGTGGCCATTACAAATACCAAAGTTTATATGTGTGTGTGTGTGCGTGTGCGTGTGCGTGTGTGTGTGTGTGTGTGTAACAAAATATGAAACAAAATGTTGACACTCTCAGGAGTGGGTTCGGTCCATGGAGGGATCATTTATTCCGACACTGAAAGGGATCTCTTGGTGAGAGGAGACAGGAGCATTTCTTAAAGGCGCCATTGTGTTGTAATGAACCAATGGAAACCACTGGGCTTCCTAACATTCAAAAGCTATGGAGAGATGTTTTCAGTACAGCTGTTCTGAAAGCATGGCAGTGTGCGGTCTTGATGCTGATTTCATTTGAATGAATTGACTTCCAACCCATTGTGACCAAGAGAATATAAACAAGCAAACAAACAAACAAACAGGAAGCAGCAAAAAATAACATTACTGAAATGCTGGGTGAATATTGGGAGTTCTCCACTACCATTCTTCTGGATTCAGCTAAAATTTGGGGAAGGCTGATGGGCCATTTCTGTAGTCTGGGGCAGTAACTGCCCTAGGGAGCTGTCTATAGTCGGGAAAAGCCCTGCAATGGCTGTGGATCTGCACCCCATCGGTTAGACGACACAGGCACAGCTTCGCAGCTACCGGGGAGCATACCTGCGATGCTGAGGTTTGAAAATGTTAGGGATTTACCCCGACTTTTTCAAATGGAGCAACATCAATCCAGTACTTCCGCCATCTGACATCGCTCTAGGACCAATCCAGGGTCAACCGAGGGGCAGTGCCTGGTGGAAGATGTCCAGCCTTCCACCAGGAAGAGGGCAGGCAGCTCCGGTACCTGGATGGAGGCTCAGAAACCCCATGCTCCTGACGCAGCCCCAGGAGAGGGAAAGCATGGGGTTTGAGAGGGAGGCGGTGCCAACCCAGTGCCATGAAGACAGCCCCCTACTGTTTCAGCCATAACCAGCTGAGAAGGGTAAAGAGAGGGTAGGGAGGAATAACCCTGTTGCCAGCGTGGTAGGGACACGGCCTCCCCTCCCACAGGTCCGCACCAGGAAGTGGTGCAGCTCAAGGAGTTTCCACTGTGGGAACCCAGACACTGATTCAGTCTGATTTAAAATCTTTGCACTGCCGCTAGCATCTATTTGGTTATTATTATTATTATTATTATTATTATTATTATTATGCTGTTGCTTTAATTTTTTTTTTAAAAAATTGCATTTTATCATCTTATATTTTACCGTTTTAATTGTTGTGAACCACCCAGAGAGCTTTCGCTATTGGCAGTATAGAAATGCATTAATAAATAAAACTAAAATAAGAAAAAATTAGCAGGGCTCTTTTTATGGGTAGTATCCCATTTTAGTCCTACTTAGAATAAACTCATTGAAATGAATGGGATTTAGATTAGTCACGATTAACTTAAGTCCCATTTGTTTGAATGGATCTGCTCTAAGTAGAATGAACATTGCATACAACCTTATGTCAGTAACCCGTCTGTTTCTTAAGTTCATTGTCAGATGACAAAGTCTGGGTTGCTCCGCCATTAAAACTTAAGCAGGCAGAGAGCTGAGATTATTATTTTTTAAAAGTGATTTTAAAACAACAACAACAACAACAACAACAACAATCAGAAAGCTGTATGAAGCTTTCAACTAGAAGCTTCAGCTATTGAGCAGAATAATAAAAATGTAATAAATAAACAAATTGTTCACACTCACCTGCGTGCAACTCTGATACAAATATGGGTTAAATTTTTAGTCATTTTCTCTCACCTTTTAAATGTTGCCATAGGTGAGGTACTGCAGAACATACTGGAGGCATTTTCTAAAAAATTAAAAGATAAGTCCTGATATAGGAAGGTACCATGTTCAGATTACCTTATCAAATGACATTAAGAACATTTCCAGTAAATTTTACAGGAACATGTACCTGGTTTGATTACCTCTGTGCTTGTCGCTTACTTGCAACACAGAGTGAGAGTGAAGAATGCCTCAGATATTGAAATTTCAAAGTGTCATCATGCAGAGTTTGACTGATGAAGTATCAAAATGATTAATATAATCCGGCGTTGTCATTTTATTCTGCACATTGGCATGCATTCGTACAGTAAAAATGGACGTTTGTATTTCAAGAATGTAAGATTCTCACTATGTTTAATGTTTATTGTTTATGCTATATGTAACAAATACTATGAATGTCTGGCTAATTTTGCCATAATTGTGTACAGCGCATCGTGGATATTGCATTATTTTTCACAGGTCCTATATGTCTTGGTTTTGCAACCCTGATACTGCAATCTTGTGAGAAGCCAACATCCCAGGTCTGATTAGTTCCTTCCTTCTCATCCTTGAAATCTACCTGGTAAAAGCCATGTAAACAGTCTTCATTTGAATTATGCAGGCAACAGCCCATTTAAATCTATACCGTTTCCCTTAATATACCCTGAGAATATGTCTGAACTCGTTGCTGTTGTTTGCATTAATTTCATGGCGTATAAACCCAGTTCTCAGGATGCACTGTGGATTACACCTCCTGTTCTTTTGTTCAATTTTGCATCCTCATATGCTGGAATCATGAGCTCTTGATGACGGCGCCCGCCTCGGATGTAATCTTCGTGCTGGAAATTAATCTAAATGAATTAATCTTGTGATGACAAAGACCACAATCCTGTGCAAGGTTACACCCATTTAAATTGCATTGAAGTCAATGGGATTTACAACACCTGTAAAACGTGTGCAGGATTGCAGCCAAGTTCTTGATTAAGAACTTCCTTTAGGTCATTGGTCTCTTATTTTCTAATAGTTTAGGCCTCCTTTGGATAAGAAAGCGAGGTCACCTTGAAACGGGCTATGGGATATTTAAATATGGGATATTTAATTCAGATTATACCACCATATGGATGATTTTAATATGGATTGCATTGTTCCAAACTGACACACTCCCATTTTGATTTGTATGTGGACGGAGATTTCAATTGGGGGTATCCTCAAAAATCAAAATCTCTGCCCTCACCCCTGAAATATGAAGTACCAGTCATGGCTCCAGAACAAAGGAAGGTGCTTTATACATTGTACTGAATCAGACCCTGGATCCAGATACCTCAACATTGTTTTTATTGATTGGCAGCAGCTCATCGGACTTTCGGATGGGTGTCTTTTCTAACCTGACCTGGTGCTACCACTGATTGCACCTGAGACCTTATTTTAAAGAAAAGCTAAGATCCCAGTCCTCATGGTTCTGGGAGGGGGGGAGGCTGATTTAAATAGTCACATAGGAAGCAGCTTTATACTTTTTCAGACCAATGGTCCTCAATACTGTCCATACAGGAGTGGAGATGGGGCCTTCAGAGACTTTGAGTCTGCCTGTGATTTCCCCTCCTTTGCCCCATGCAGCAATTAAGCATAGAAAAAAGTCCATTAACACACTCCTAACACAAAGGACATCCTAACTAGTGATGGGCAAAATTACCCTGAATAAATTCAGCATTTATTCAGAAAGTAAATTGTCCATGTGAGCCTGGATGAAAGTTCTCTTTAATACAAAATCTTATTCTGTGTACATGAGTTTTTGCACATACACAGTATCAAGGTGCATCTTGGGAGATGTAGTTTGGAATTGTGTAGTGCAGCATGACATCACGTGTCACCACACCATGTGCTCCCTTTCTGATTGATTGTTTTCATGTGGCCTACCTGAGTGATAATGCCATGAGTCCTCCTCCTCTGAGCCTGAGTTGTGGCTGTGATAACAATAGGGGAATAAGATGACTGCTTTAAGTATGTTCTAGGTGCTAGCTAAAAACTTAAGTGTGATGTCTGTGTACTACTTTTACTGCGCATGCTCCAAAGCTCACAATCAATTCCAAACATAATCACAAATTCTTACTATGTCGATCCAGGCTCGCTACAAAGGTGAGCATTATGAACAGACAGGTTTCAACCAACGAACCAACTAATTACGAAAATTGGCAGCATCACTCATCATAATGTATATGGCCAATGTTAAGAGGTAAGGAAGGAAAAATGGCTTGTGGAGTGAGCTGAGCCAGCCATCTCCATTGCATTTGTGCAAATCTCCCCCACCCCAGTAAAAAATACCTGCTCCACAATATGTGCAACTCTGAAAAAGCTCATTCATCGAAATCCAAACTCATTTCAGTCGCTTGTAGATTTCTCCAACAACCCTAGTTAGCTGTCATCATCCTGGGCCTTGATCTTCCTACCTTGGCTATAAGTATAGATGCCAGGCTTGCAAACTTTTGTGCTCACGTTTGTTTTTTGTCCATCTGACGTTTCAGGAATAATGAAACCTTCAAGTTAATTTCAATAAAAGAAGGAAAGTTCCATCAGCTGATGTTTATCTGCCAGTGGACAGCTGGTTGGTCACTGGATGAACAGAATGCTGGGCTAGATGGACCCTGGGTCTGATCCAACATGGCTCCTCTTCTGTTCTTATGTCTTTGTGAATGGTCCTTAATAAACGAACTTCATTAGTCTTGCATAATGTAACCATGGGAGAGGGAATAATGGGCACTTTCTCTCAGCCATCTCATTGATAACAATTCCTTGATAACTGGCCACGAAGGCCTTAGCTAGACCTAAGGTTTATCCCGGGATCGTCCCGGGGTCATCCCTGTTCATGTAAACGACACACAGGGGATCCCGGGAGCAGGCAGGGACGACCCCGGGACGGTCCCGGGATAAACCTTAGGTCTAGCTAAGGCCTGAGTTATCCTTGGTCTTCTGTAACTGATTTTGAACCAAAGGAATTGAACAGATGCCTTTCCAGAGGATTCCCTCTGGACGCATTGAAAGCTGGACACACTGAAAGCTGGACACAAAGATATATAACAACACAGCGACTCATCCTCTTCCGTAACACCATAAGCTTTTCAGAGTAGGTTGAGAATTTTGCAACAGGATTTATTTTCTTTGGGAGATATTTCTGCAAAATTCTGTTCATGTTCCAAGCTTCAGAAGTGTAGGCAGCCAAAACAGACGATGGGGGTCAGCCTCCAGCAGCACCATACATATAAAACAAGTGCGGCGTAGAATCCTTACATTAAGCATCCCAGGCTGCCTTTTATAGCTCTCTTTGCAATGCCATTTATAGCTTATATGACACAATCAGACAAAAAGGGGAATGAAAAGCGTCCCTTTCCCTCGCAGACGTGTGATCATAAAACTAACCGTCTCAACCTCTTTTTTCATGGGTTGCTTTGCTTCAATGTCACCAAATATTTCAGGAAGCATCATTTCATCAAGACATCCACTTCCATAGCAGCTTCTAGGTCAATATACTAAGGTTGCAGTCCTAAGTGTCCAAAGTATATGTACTATTGGACTCAGTGGGACTTACTTCTGAGTTGACATGTACAGGATTGCACTTGGGCTATTCAAGTAAGCTCAAATGCTTCCTTCTCCCACCCATCCCCCACCCCTGTAGCTCAAGTCCCACTTCCACATCGTGTTCCTCTGCCTGTGGTTTAATTTTAAGGCTGAACTAAAAATCTATCTGGTAAGAACCTTTGGCTCAAAACTCAGGGATGATTATTGTAATTACGATTTACATTTCTATACTGCCCGATAGTACTGGAGAATTATTGTTGTTTGTATACGTACGGAACATAAACCATCTATCAATGAATGGTTTGATGGTGTTCATCCATCAGAGATGTGAGCATGTTCAATTGGCCCAGCAAAGCTAAATTCCATACCCTTGTGTACCACTGAGATGAATAAGTAGAATATTACTATTCATGAGCAATGCCTAAATGTGCTGCCAAAAACAACAACAACATGGCTATAATAGAGCAATCCTCACACACACACACACACACACACACACACACACACACACACACACACAGAGAGAGAGAGAGAGAGAGAGAGAGAGAGAGAGAGAGAGATCTGCCAGCTGGGGAGGGAGAGGTTAGGATGGGGTGGAGGTGCCCTCCATCAGGAGAGAAAAGCTCCACCATTGGCTCAGTTCTGCCCATGAGAAGCACTGTGGGGGGAAATCTGCTTCCAGTTGTGTACCCACTAGTAGTGGCAAGCATAAACCCTTGAAATAGGACTGGATCCACATTGACTCCATTTCTCCAGGACAAATCCATATTGGCATCTCAACTCTCCAGCCCTGAGCTGGCCAATTCCTCCACAATTACTTTGGGGGGGGGGCATTAAAACAAAAGATCCAATGGGCTAAAAAAAAATGGCAAAACCTCCTTACACATACTTTCCATCCTAGCCAATGCAAGGCGGCAGGTGTTGGGATAAGTCAGTAGATCCACCAGTTCACTGGCCCCACAAACACTCTTAGGATTGTACTATAACTCCTTACACAGTAAGTCACTAAGACCGCCATCAAAAATTCCAAGTTAGGATAACTTCGGGTTTGGAATTAAATTATAACATATATTTTTATTTGTTTCAGCATGATGATGATGATGATGATGATGATGATGATGATGATTAATTGCATTTTTATACCGCCCAATAGCCGAAGCTCCCTGGGCGGTTCACAAAAACTAAAACAATTCAAAGTGTAAAACAAACAGTATAAAAACATGAGATAAATTACACACTAAAACGAATTAAAACATACCATACATGATTAAAACATCCTGAAAACATTCTAAAATTTCACTGGATAGGCCTGCCGGAATAGATCAGCCTTTATTGCTTTTTTAAATTCTAAAAGACTGTCAAGTTGACGAATCTCCTCCGGCAGGCCATTCCACAGTCTGGGAGCATCAGAAGAGAAGGTCCTCTGGGTAATACCTGTCAGCCTAGTCTTTGCTGACTGAAGTAGATTCTCCCCAGAGGACCTGAGTGTGCGAGGCGGATTGTACGGGAGAAGGCGATCCCGCAGGTAGCCTGGACCCAAACCATGTAGGGCTTTAAAGGTAATAACCAACACTTTGTACTTCGCCCGGAAACTAATTGGCAGCCAGTGAAGAGATTTTAAAACTGGTATAATGTGGTCACCCCTAGGTGTACCAGTGACCAGCCTGGCTGCCATATTTTGGACTAATTGAAGTTTCCGGACTAGGCACAGAGGTAGCCCCATGTAGAGCGCATTACAGAAGTCAAGCCTCGAAATTACCAGTGCGTGCACTACCGTCTTTAGGTCTTCCAACAATAGGAAGGGGCGCAGCTGGCATATCAGCCGAAGCGGATAGTAGGCACTCTTGGCCGTCGCATCTATCTGGGCTGTCATTTGGAGTGACGGATCCAGAAGCACCCCCAAGCTACGAACACAGTCTTTCAGGGGGAGTGTAACCCCATCCCGAACCGGTTGACACACCTCCAAACCTAGGTTGTGGCCTTTGACAGCGAGCACCTCCGTCTTGTCTGGATTCAGCTTCAGTTTGTTTTTCCTCATCCAGCCCATTACCGCCTCCAAGCATTCATTCAGAGGAGACACACTATCTGAGTCCAAAACTCTTCTACGATATGACAATTTCCACCATATAGGACAATGGGACTTGGTACATTTACAGCCTCTTCACCAAAGAAAAGATGTTCTGAAAGTTCAACTATCAATTCGTTTCCATGACCAGCGCTTTACTTTAGCTGAAATCACCCTCCATCGTTCCGTTATTCTGAGCAGTATCTCAGCCTCTTAAGGCACAAGCCTATTGGATCTGCCCTTGATGCTCATAAGCTTCCTGTTCAGTCCGAGAGGTGCGAACTGGGTAAATCTTGATCAAAACTAAACTGAATTGAATTTCTCATATATCCCTAGTTATCAGTCATGATAAGTAAAGCAATTCCATAGCAGTATACCTCAGCATGCCAGTTCTTAGCAAGAAAACAACATCAGACAGCTGTTGAGTTCTTTCATACCCTGCTTATAACCTCCTCAGAAGTGTCACTGGAGAAGTCCTCCAGATTTACATAGGGTTGCCATTCACATGAAAATGAACCAGTGCTGGCTCCAGGTTTCTGAGGGCTCTTGGGCAAGCCACCCTCAATGACCCCCTTTCCTCAGCGAGTCTATCTTTTCATCATATTCTTTCTTACAATGAGGTAGCCAACATTAGAGAGGTGGTTACAAATGGTTTGGTGAGTGCAGTAGTACTCTTTGCTTTGGCTACTACCCTCCTATGAATGTAATCAGGGGTCCACAAAATAAGTCCAGGCTGAGTAGCTCAAATGTATTTCTACTAGCCAGCAAGAATATTGTAAAAAGTGTCCCTGAATACAATACTTTTCCTTTCCAGCCATTGCTGTAAAGTCACCTGCAGGTCTCTTCCTGAAAATTACACATTCCCCCCATTTCCATGGCAAGCCCCAACACATTATAGCAAGCATTTGTTTTCAAACCAAGGTTAAGAAGGACAGGAAACATAGGCCTTAGCTAGACCTAAGGTTTATCCTGGGATCGTCCCGGGGTCATCCCTGTTCATGTAAATGACACACAGGATATCCCGGGAGCAGGCAGAGATGACCCCGGGGCAATCCCAGGATAAACCTTAGGTCTAGCTAAGGCCATAGTCTTTCTCTCTCCCCTAAAAAAAAATCCATTCCAGATTTTTCTTCTTTCCCTGCAGCAGCTCCCCTTCAAAACTCACTATCCTATTTGTGTGTGTGTGTGCATGTGTGCATGTTTGCTTTCTTGCTTGCTTGCTTTAGTTTTATCTTAATCAAGCTTTTTTCCCCTTTCTGGTGTAGAAATAGGTTATGTTAGAGAGAAGCCAGCTGCAAGTAGTGCTGGGGAATAGAGGAAGATTGCAGAGGTAGAGACACCAAGGGAGATAAAAAGGAGATTTGAAATTGCCTTCTGCTTTCTCCCATCCACTCATACAACCAATATACAAAGCAAACCTTCCTGTTGTTCTTTAAAAAATAAACAAACCTCCAATTGGAATGAAGAGGCAGGAGATTTTTGACTGGGATATATTTGGCAGGAATATATTCTCAGATTGAGGGACAGAGATTGCAGCTGCAAAGGTGGAGGAGTGAGCTGGAGAGGGAAGTGAAACGGTCAGCAGGGGTGAAACAGTTTTGTACATGAAGAAGGAGAGAAACTAAAACACAATGCTAAGCAGCACCAGAGAGAAATTGAAAACTGTGTGGCATGCCCCATCCCACCAGCAAGATCTGCAGGTTTCCCAGAGAAGGAACCAACCTTTGTCTATGGCCATTCAGAACTAGAGAACCCAGCCTCTTTCCCAAACATTTACTTCGGGTTTTTCTGTCAGTCTGATTTAGCTGCTGTCATGCAACCTTACTCCCTCAGTATTCTTGCTTGCCAAGATCAGCTACTTTATTGCCCCTGGCTTGTTGGCGAGCGATTTGTCGATGGCTGCAGATGTTGGATTCTAGCTTTATATTATTCATCTCCACAAAAAATCCTATTAGTAAAATTATAGTCGCTCCTTTTTAAAAATAAAATAAAATGCCATGTTAAATGATGGCCGTGGGTCGGGGGGCTCAGAACGGTCCTTCTTGAGTTAATCCACTTAAACGCTATGATTATCAGCTGCACTCAAAAAGAAAAAAGGGGGAAAGAACCAATCCGTAATGGGATAAACAATGCAGGGAGCAACTCATATTGATGTTTTCCTCAGCACTTCGGTGGAAGCAAACAAACAGAAGGAACACAAAAGTAAGGGAGGCCATCTTGGCACAGATGGGCTCTTTTGCATATTGCTTTCCCGCCCACACACGACAATTTGCTTTTGAATCAATTCAGTTTAGCGAAAGCATAGCAGGTTGTTGGAATGACAAACTGTTGCCGAAATATCCCTATTTGCACGTCTGCTATTTGTTTTTCCGTATTGTTATTGATGCTGCTAATACAGCTTGGACAAGTGTTTAATGTCATCATGTTGATGTAAATAACATCTGGATTACCAGTGGAGAGATACACAGTGTGAGGAAACGGCTAAAAGAATGATGAGGTGGCGGCCTACAAGTCGATGTTTTCCCAGCAGGCAATAGGGTTCACTTGGGTCACACAAACTGTGTCACGTACTGCTGATATGTTTGTTGTGAGGAATTCTTGGGAACCTCATGGCTGGAGGATGGGACCCAGCTTAGTGAGTGGCCTGGATCTGTACGTACTTGGTCAATCCCCAGAAATGGGTACAAAAGTGGACAGGACTGCAGGTATGTCATGAGGAAGGACATTTTTGTTTATAATTTATGAATTGATTATCGGTATTTTAGACGTCTACGACAAACATTTTGCCAGCTAATTTCCCTAAAGTGATTACTGTATATTTAAATGCTTAATAAAATTCCACCTGTTGTTGAAGAAACCTCTGTGTGTGTGTGTGTGTGTGTGTGTGTGTGTGTGTGTGTGTGTGTATTATTATCTTAAAGAATTAACCTTTTTTTCCTGTTAGGCGAGCCTTCACACAATTAAGATTTCAATTGATGCCTACAGAATTCTTGAAGGGGAGATATGGTAATTGTCCTGTAAGTGAACGGCTATGTGTATGTGGTGCGGGCCAAGTGGAGGACATGGTTCACTATGTCCTACACTGTCGCCTTTACAGATTACCACGGATTAAATTTATCCTCCCTTTTCAAAACTTCATGGAACCCAGAGGATTTTAGAATCAGGTGGCTGTTGGCAGATACGGATAACTCAGTGAGTTATAGGGTGGCTCTATTCACTTTAGCAGCATTGAAGCTAAGAAGTGCTTTTGTGGCGGGCCTAGACCTTGATTCCAGTAAAGGCTGATAATATCATAAAGGGTATACCCTACTGATTTAAGATGAAGGCAACTATCAGGAAAAACTTCCTGACTGTTAGAGCAGTGCGACAGTGGAATCAGCTACCTAGGGAGGTTGTGGGCTCTCCCACACTAGAGGCATTCAAGAGGCAGCTGGACAACCATCTGTCAGGGATGCTTTAGGGTGGATTCCTGCATTGAGCAGGGGGTTGGACTCGATGGCCTTGTAGGCCCCTTCCAACTCTGCTATTCTATGATTCTATGATTCTATGATCTGAGGTCTTGTTTAGTTTTAATGTTTTAACTTGTTTTAACCGTTTAACTGTATCAATTAGATTAATGTTTTAATGGTTTCTATGACATTGTAATGGCCATTGACTGGCAGTCTCCAGAAATGGGTACAAAAGTGGATAGGACTGCAGGTATGTCATGAGGAAAAACATTTTTGTTTGTAATTTATGAATTGATTACTGGTATTTTAGACTTCTACGACGAACATTTTACCAGCTAGTTTCCCTAAAGTGATTACTGTATATTTAAATGCATAATAAAATTCTGCCTGTTGTTAAAGAAATCTGTGTGTGTGTGTGTGTGTGTGTGTGTGTGTGTGTGTGTGTATTATTGGATTATCACCGCCCAGATGTGCTATTGCCAAGGTTAAAAATGTGTACACATGACTACAGAGCCCCTTCTGTAACACCACACTGGTCCTCACTCTGGCTCAGGTCTGCACAAGTTAAGTTTCATTGAGCTAAATAGATTTCTTCAGAAAATGGTACGTGGATTCTTCTTCATTAGAGGTTTTAAGTAGGCTGGGTGGCCACCTGCCAGGGAGTGGATTTCCTACACTGGCAAGGGGGTTGGACTAGATGACCTTCAAGGTCCTTTCCAACTCTTTGATTGTTTTAACGTAGCTTACCAAATATGTTTCAATCCCCATGGGGTTTCTCTACATGAGCAGGAATGCTGAAAACTCCATGCTCTGGCTCCTTTGGAGAGCCCCCCATGGCTCTTCTCTTCAGAAAGTTTCCCTCCACAAATACAGAGCAGCAAATGCGATAGAAGAGAGGGGCACGGCTGGTGTGGCTTACTCCGTCTCTCTTCATGTGTTGCTGTTAAACCTATTCTGAATGCTTGAACCATGCTAACATGTCCAATAGGAAGCAATACTCAAGGGCAGACCCTACACTACCTCACCTCAGGCATTTTTGCAGAGCTAGGATCCATTCCCTCATGGGCCACCATACTGTTGTTTTTATGATTTTTATGTTTTAAAACTTTGTATATTTGTTTTTAATGTTTACTGTTGTAAACTTTTGTAAACCACCCAGAGAGCTTCGGCTGTGGGGTTGTATATGAATGCAATAAATAAATAAAATAATAAATAAATAAATTAGGGGTGTCAGAGAATTCCATCCAGGGGGCTTTTAGCAGCTTGGCCTCCTGGATTCCGGCTCGCTTGTCCGCGAATTTGCCCGATTCAATCTATGTTGAGTCGGGGAAACTTGTGGATATTTCTGAGGGGGGCGTCCTGTAAAAAAGTATTTTTTTTGTAAGTTATGCAATTTGTGTAAGTTATTAAATTCTCTGCGGTAATTTGCATAACTTGCATATAAGTTATGCAAATTATAAGTTATGCAAATTATGCCCATAAACACAACTAACTTATGCAAATTGTGTCCGGAAGTCAACGTGTGCAAATCACAATTTTTACAAGTGGGGAAAAAAACCTACAAAAGTTCCCGTATTCAAGAACATCCCCCTCCCTCCACTCCAGCTTGATTCATAGACGCTAGCCAATCTAACGAGGGCTTGATGAAATCTGGTGAGGAAAAAGAAAGTCCGATTTCCTCCTAGCCACCATACAAGTTTGAGGGCTGAGTTCCGTCTGGTAAACTACATATTGCTCTGGCAAAGGATAACCAGCTTCAAAATCCACAACAACAGGACAAGACGCCCAAATTCATTTCAGGAAGGAATATGCGAAGGCCTCTTAGCCTGTCATTCTCCTGATGCAGCCTTCCAACATGGCTGGCTGCAGGACGCTGGGAGTTGTTATTCATAGAATCATAGAATCATAGAATAGCAGAGTTGGAAGGGGCCCACAAGGCCATCGAGTCCAACCCCCTGCTCAATGCAGGAATCCACCCTAAAGCATCCCTCACAGGTGGTTGTCCAGCTGCCTCTTGAAGGCCTCTAGGGTGGGAGAGCCCACAACCTCCCTAGGTAACTGATTCCATTGTCGCACTGCTCTAACAGTCAGGAATTTTTTTCTGATGTCCAGCTGGAATCTGGCTTCCTGTAACTTGAGCCCGTTATTCCGTGACCTGCACTCTGGGAGGATCGAGAAGAGATCCTGGCCCTCCTCTGTGTGACAACCTTTTAAGTATTTGCAGAGTGCTATCATGTCTCCCCTCAATCTTCTCTTCTCCAGGCTAAACATGCCCAGTTCTTTCAGTCTCTCTTCATAGGGCTTTGTTTCCAGACCCCTGATCATCCTGGTTGCCCTCCTCTGAACACGCTCCAGCTTGTCTGCGTCCTTCTTGAATTGTGGAGCTCAGAACTGGACGCAATACTCTAGATGAGGCCTAACCAGGGCCGAATAGAGAGGAACCAGTACCTCACGTGACCAGTACCTCCAAAACCTCTGGAGGTCACCAGGTGGAGGGAAACCGTCTTAAGGCAATGGAGATCCCTTGCTACTCGCTGGTTGAAGAAAAGACTGTGACCTTCAATTGCATAGTACAGCTTGCTCCGCCCTTTTCAAGTGGAGGTTGAGTAACTCTGTTCAGGTCAAATTTCTTCAAAGAAAGCAGGTTTGTTGTTGTTGTTTATCTTTTGTTTTGTTTTTTAACAGATCCAGTGCCAGCATCACTTAGATCAGAGTTGGTGCTGCCCAGGTCATTCTCTTCCAAACTTAGCACAAAATGGGTGTCTAGTTGCAGCTGACGTGCAAGACTAGGATGTCATCGTGGAGAAGAGAGAGGAGAGATTCAGCGGCACCTGCTATGTTAGCTGTTTTTCTTTCCCCCGCTCCCCGCACCACCACCGTTTCTGCAGTAAATTAAAGCAAGGTAGTTCTCCAGCAGGGCGATTTGATTCCTGCGCACATGCTGAGCAGGAGGGAATCTACACGTCATTGTGAGGGCGCTTACATGCGCCCCCAGCGCGCCCCCACAATGACTGTGTAGACCGAGAAAGAAGAGACGGAGGAAGAGGCGGAGGCGGCAGCTGGGGAACTGGCCGCGTCCTTGCCGCCGCCACCACCGCCTCCCCGCCGGCCTCCTGCTGCCGGGCTAAGAGCCACCCAGGTCGGAGAGCTCAGTGGAAGCGGAAGCCAAGCTCTCCGACCCGGGTGGCTCTTACCCCGGCAGCAGGAGGCCGGCGGGGAGGCTGCGGCGGCAGCAAGGACGCGGCCGGTTCCCCAGCCACCACCGCCTCCTCCGACTCTTCCTCCGTCTCTTCTTTCTCGGTCTACACAGTCGTTGTGGGGGCGCACTGGGGGCACATGTAAGCACCCTCACAACGACGTGTAGGTTCCCTTCTTTGTGACCAAGTGTTGGCTACTTTACAGAGGAAAGCAGGACAAGCAAGCAAGCCCATATAAATTCACGTCCACAAATTCCACTCCCGAATTCAGATGGGCAATCACGCGGAGCCAGGAAAAGCCGCAGAAATGGGCCAGATGGGAAAGACCAGGCCCAAAGTGTAGGGCTTTATCCCGGGGCCAAGGAGAGATGATCCCTCCCTGATCCCGGGATCCCCTGTGCGTCATCTGGATGCACAGGGGTGATCTCAGGTATCAGTCTAGGATAACCACTGATCTAGCTAAGGCCAGAGCATGTTGTCTGAAGAGGCCAACTATGGGCTTGCCTTCAGGCTAGTGCTAAACAAGCAGCTGAAATGGAATCTGTATTTCCTTGTAATCTGATTGTGTATGTCAGCATCCCCAATCTGGTCCCATGCTGGCTGGGGATTATGGGAGCTGTAGTTCAGCACATCTGGATGGGAAAGACTGATGCCTGTAGAAGGATTCTATCGTGTTATTTTGTGCTTTGGCAGCTTCAGTTTATCCCTTACTGATATATATATTTGTCTACAACAGGGTTGGACAGTTTGTGGCCCTCCGGTTGTTAGTGGATTCCAAGTCCCATAAGTCCTACCTAGCATAGCTAATGGTCAGGGATAATGGGAGTTGCAGTCCACAAACGTCTGGATGGCCACCAGTTGTCCACACCTGATCTACAAAGTACCAGGGACAGTCATTAGGGAAACTAGTTCAACTGACTAGTTTAACCTTTCTAACTACTCTTTCAAACTACTCTTTGCACATCACATTTTTAGGAATACAACCAAAGTGTAAACTCAATTGAATTCAACAACTACAAACATGTGTATCACACACAGAGATACATTAATCAAGGTGCTATGATTGGCTCTTGTTGATTACAGAGGCCACAGCTAGACCTAAGGTTTATCCTGGCATCATCCAGGGTTCGCCCCTGCCTGAGCACTGGATCCCCTGTGTGTCACCTAGATGAACAGGTTTGACCCCTGGATGATCCAGGGATAAACCTTAGGTCTAGCTACGGCCCATGTTGATGTTTGCTACTCAGGTTTGCTACTACAGTGTGTAATGGGCTTGAGCTGACCAAAGAGGTCAATTCATGTCCTATGTAATGCCACAACCAAATATAAAGTAATGCAGAGTGATCCTGTGTTCTAACTGGAGTTCTCCAACTGGCCCATCAGTAAATCCGGTGTCCAATCAATCAGTCAAAGCTTGATCAATGAATCAAACTTAGCATCCAGTCTTGAAAAAATAACCAAGAACACAACAAAACCCAACCCCACCTCACTCTCCATCAATTCACACATCCACAGCTGCCTCAGAGGAAAGAATGGGCAGTAATGACCCTGCAGGAGTTGTCAAGGGAAACTTATTAGTGTAAACCAAAAATGAAAAGCCACTGGCTACCATTTACAAGAAGAAAACAGCGCCTTACTTAATTGGCTAAAACATGAAAGGAACTGCGTATAATAATGAGATCCACCTACAAGATTCGGATTCTTTGTTAGCACGAACATCAAGGAGGCTCATCAGCCAGGCACCTACTTAGATGTTAGGTGAAACTGCCTTCAGTCAATGGGTCTACACCAGCGTAAAAGGTCTCTGAATCACCTATTAAGAAGTCTATTGTGAGAAGCTGGGAACTCTTGAAAGTCACCAAAGCTTAAGTAATTCTTCCTCAATGCTGGCCCCAAAGCGGACTGCACAACGTGGAATAAAGATATCAACATGTGCCTTTCATCGTTGGGTGGCGGAGCTGGTACTGTGCACAGAGCGCACCCCGGACCATTTAATGAGCGAAGAAGCCCAAGCTGCTGGAATGAATGTGCTTTTGAAAGCATCAAAAAGCCCGAATGAAGGATCAAACGGATATTTCTATTGATATATTAGTTTCTTCTGATGCGTTGTTGGGGTCTCTCACATGGCAGAGCGGTCCGCTCTTTGCTGTCTTTTCACCCGTAAGATCCTTTTCAATTTGCCCCCACGGCATTTCAGCAGGATGATTATCTGAAAGCAGCAGGATGTGCCCCTTTCTCTTTATTTCCGTCATCTGTAGTCCTCCTCGCTCCCGCTCTCTCATCATACACAACGCTAGAATCACCCAGTTGCATGGAAAACTACAGAATTTATTGCTACAAAGCTTAGTATAGACCACTGTTGTCTCGTAAGCCTCAGATTTAAAACGGGCAAAGCTACAGTGCTGACTTCTATGGGTTTCATGCCAATATATCATAGCTTCCCTCAAAGAATCCTGGGAAATACAGTTTGAAGAGGATGCTGAGAATTCCCAGTTAAAGAGCCTCAATACTCCTGCAGACACACAGTTCTGTTTGGCATGCAGAAGGTCACGAGTTCGATTCCAGGCATTGCCCAGTAAGCACAGTTGGGAAAGACTGTGACTGAAACCCTGAAGAGACCCTGCCAGTCAGAGTTGTCAGTACTGGCCTGGACCCAGTGGAGGCTGGAGGATCTGATGTAGTGGGACAGTGAATCCACTCCAGGTTGCAGTCAGAACCAAAACCTTGGATAGCTCCTTTAGAGTTCTAACTGGTTCAGATTGAAACCTGGAATGGATTCATCACCCCAGAGCCACCAGCCTCCACTGGATGAACCTAGCAAAAGTCAGCTTCCTCCTAAATTTAAAGACTTTGTTTGTTTTTAAATAATGAGCTAGTCAAGCATCTCCTATAGAGGGGGAGAATGTTTGGCCCTCCAGAATTCTTTTTATGTATCTACGCAGAACATTTATATCCCACTTTTTTCTTGCAAGGAAGTCAAAGTGAGTTTCATGATCCTCCTCTCCATTTTATACTCAAAACAACCCTGTGAGGTAGGTTAGGCTGAAAGTCAGTGACTGGCCCAAAGTCATATAGTGAGCTTCATGGTCGAGTGGGTATTGGAACTCAGATCTCCAGACTCGCCGTCTGACACTCTAACCACTACACTGCCTCTCACAGAACTTGTTGGAGTGCAATTCCCATGTGCCATAGCCACCATCGACAGTGTTGAGGGATGATGGACATTGCAGTCCAACAATAACTGGAGGGACACACACACACACACACACACACACTCCATTCCTAATCTGTATTTCACCTGCTTCAGCTACAACCTCATTCTGCATCACTTGTAGGGTAGGTATAGGTTTCAATTATTACTACAAGATTTTTTTAAAAAAAAAAAAATACTCCAGTATTGCTGTGTGTATATATAGCGCCATAGCTGTTTTCGGCAACATGGACCTAGAAAAATAGCTCTGTGTGTGGAGATCATGTATCTATCTATGCAAATGCACCACGCCAAATGATCAAACAGCTTTATTGGATTTTATGACAAAGAAAGTTCACCCTTCTTTTTTTGTGCGCCCGTTACATACACGGAGCAAAGCACCCCCTTGGATTTTACGTGAATATCAATACTGAGCTCTCTTTAATCAATACACTCCTGAGGTTTTTCAGCTTAGATCTCTTTTAAAATACTCCATCACTTTCAAAATAACACTCCCCTAGGAAATGTCTAGGCCACAAATGCCAGGTGTTTCTTTTTAACCTTTTATGGTGGTGGGGGAAGGAAGAAGGAAGAAAGCATAACTTCAAAGGATATTTCAAGCTCATATAATACTAAAATTGGCTTCTCTCTCTCTCTCTCTCACACACACACACACACACACACACACACACACACACGAGAAGGTATTGAATGTGTTGATTTATTGAGAATATAAGTAAAATAAATAAAATAATTAGCTAGGGTGACCAACTGTCAGGATTTCCCCGGATTTGTCCTGGTTTTTGTTCTTTCCATGGTGTCAGGGGGGATTTTCGATAATTTTCAATAATGTCCTGGAATGACACACCTTCCTCTTTAAGGCTGCCATTAGCATGGCAGGAGGGAATGACATGCTTTCTTGAGGCACATCATTCCCCCACCCCGAGCTCCAATTGAGGTCTTAAAGGGGAAAGTGGGTCATTCGTGGACATTATAGAAAAGGCCCCAATTGGACTGGATGGTGGTGGTGCAGAATGAAATCCTTTCCCCTCCTCCACTCCAATCGGGTTCTTTAAGGTGGCGGGGGAATAACGTACTTTCTGCAGGACTCAGAAAGCTGCTTCCCCACACACATGCTAGGTGTCCTCTTTTTTGCTTTCCCAAATATGGTCACCCTAAATTAGCCACAATCCAGCCAATTAATTCAACTGGGGCAGCTCAGTCCTAAACTCTTACTTCACAGTAGGTGGGTACAAGTAGGGCCGGATTAAGGCTAGCTGACGCCCTAAACACAGCTCAGTAATAGTGTCCCCTTGGCCCTTCGATTGCTTAGCAGGCAAGACTTCAAGCTCCATCCAATGAATGTTTTATTGCACGCTCCTTCCTGGGCACTCATGGATTCCTCGGAGGTAGCCCACATGACGTCGTCTGCCTCTCGCGTGCCATCCGCCCCTTCTAGTCTTCCTTCTAGTCTTCCTTGCGCGGCAAGAAAAACCAGAAAAAGTCCGGTTGCTGCTCTCTCCTGCCCTCTCCTGCTATGTGTGGGAGAAGCAGCACATTCACAATGAGGGATTGAATGGCCCTCGTGCACCTTGTTTACTTCCTGTTTGAAAACAGGAAGTAACTGAGTGTCCACAGAGAAGCGACGGTAGCCAGCGTTAGCCAGCGTTTCTTCCAAGCTGTGATGGAGCTCTAAGACTCAATAAGTGCTGAAGGTGAAATAAGACATTAAAAACTCAGGTTTTTTCAAGGCCATCCCCCATGCCAGAAGACAAAACTATATTAAATATAGTTTATAAATATTTAACACTAAATAGCAGCAAGCAATATAAGCCAATTACTTACTTAAAAATAGGGCAACAGGAAAAAAATACAAATATTCATCACTGTTTTATTTATTATTTATCTATTTATTTATTTATTGCATTTTTATACCGCCCGATAGCCGAAGCTCTCTGGGCGGTTCACAAAAATAAATGTTTTATGCCTTTTTTAACAAATAAAACTGTTATAAGGGGAGAATGCAAATGCAAAAAATTATTGAAAACACTTTTTAATCTGGATTTCCTTAAAATTAGATGACTACAACTATGGTACCGGTACTGTGTGGTGTCCCCCTTCCCTTGGTGCCCGAAAAGGAAAGGAACCTCTCGTGCAAGCACTTGAGTCATTACTGACTCCTAGAGGGACGCCTGCTTTTGCTGACTTTTTCTTGGCAGACTTTGTAGCAGGGTGGTTTGCTATTGCCTTTCCCAGTCGTGGAACATACGCTTATATTGCTTAAAGGTTAATCCAGGGCTGGATACAGGATTGCAACCACAAGAGCATGCTTAATGCCCTGATCTCAATCCAATTGTCCTTCCTCATTCCTGGAGATGTGGGGGGGGGGGTCTTGTTCACATTTGCATATCCGTGCAGCTCACCCCCCACCCACCCATTGGCATGTTCTATGCTTTGTATGTTCTGCCTCGCTGTATCCACTCCATTCTCAGGCCCCCAGGAAGTCTGTGTTACTGAGAGTAAATATATATATGCATTTGTCAAGGTTCCTTCTTTGTCCTGAACAACTCCTTCAGATTCTCTTGCCTCCTTTTTTTCCTTCCCCTTCCCAGTAACATGGGGTTTAGGCTGTAGACGTGGGGTTATTTGCCACCCCAGACGCTTGAGGTTTAACACAACCAAATTACATATACTAGTATATTAAAACAACCAAATCACAGCTAAAGGTATTTAGTCAATAGAGCTGAGTGATGCAAAGGCATTAAAAGAAAATAAAAGTAGCAAAATGCAAGTCCCCTTACCCTAGCTGCACTTAAACTTCTCAGGCTTCTTCTTCTCCATGCTCTCGTTTTTTCTGTCTAGCTCTTTGTAGCTGGCTCTTTCCTTTTGTCATCTCCTCCCCCAAACCCAATGTACTGTTTTAAACCTGAAGAAATGAAATGTAATTGGGGAAAAGAAACTTAACTGGGGAAATAAAACTACTCTCAGGGATACCCCCTCCCAACAGAAAACCTCAGGCCTCTAAAGCCTGACCTTTTTACCTTGCTTCTGTCAGGCTCAAATCTTCACATCATTGAAGATGAGGCACAGATAGTATGTCGCACCAGTAAAGGAGAGTTATTTTAATTATTATGTGAACCCTAGTTGTTGGGCAAGCACCTATCTGCATATGTGGTGGGATTGCCCACTGGTGCAAAGTTTTCGGATCCAGGTCTTAAACTTTACCAGTGAAGTCACACAACAAGATATAACACTATCTGCAAAACTGCTATCTCTTTATATGGATTCTAATACACAAATAAGACATAAAAAGCTCCTGACTTTTTTCGAGTTAGCAGCCAGGTCGGTCATAGCTACTAACTGGAAATCAGCAAATGAATTTTCTCTTATCTTACAGAAACAGACCATTTGGGATCTTGCACTAAGGAAGAAACTCACTAAGCATCTTCAAGTACAAAGAGGCCAAGTAGAAATTGACACTTGTTATAGAGTGTGGTATGCATTTATCGAATTCACTAATGGAAGAATATTGTTTATTTATTTATTTATTTATTTATTACATTATAAATAATGTAATAAATTGTGTAATAATAAATGTTGTGTAATAAATAAATTACACAACAGCCTCCTAAGATGCACGGAATTCTATGGCGTGATCTAGTCAGATGATGATTGATAATTTTATCAGATCATCTTCCTTATGCCAACGAGAGATCCTGAGTGATCAGAAAGACTGTAAAGAAATTGACTCACTTGTGGTGTATTTGGATTTGTCACCGTTCATTGTTACTTTGAAAAATTCCAAAGCACACACACACACACACACACACACACACCAAAGATGAAGACCTTAAAACAAAGTACTGTGCAGTTTGGAGAAGCACCTCGTGATTCATGGCTTACTTGAAAAACCAGCATTTCTTGGAGATTATTATGCAACGTGCGTTGTCAATCACAGAAGACGAAGGAGAAAACAGTGTCTGTAGGTACTGGCACCAGGCAACCTAGAAGACAGTGGAGCGTGTACGTGTGTTTTCAAAAACCCACACAATCCAGAATGTTTCCCCCTGCCTAGCTTTTGTCTCATCCAAAAATCAATAAGGGGACCCTTTTTAAATTATGGTTAAGGCAGCCTAACCTCTGTGTTCTGCCTCCCTGCACCTCAGGTACTGTGGCACAAAAGAAGAACCCTGAGCCCCTTGTAGCTCCTGACAAAAGGAAGCTTAAAGAATGGATCTCAAGAAAGCTTCAAAGGCCAGCTCTAAGGTTATGTTGTCTTTAAATAAGAAACAAATACAAAACCAACAACGACATCAGCAAAAAGGCCCATTGCAATCTAAGCTGCATGCAAACAGAATCTCAGAGGGGTGGGGGGGGGGATACCAGGCCTTCAGCCATTTTAAATTGGTTGCCCCTATTCTCTCAGCATGGAAAAAAGGGAGCAGTTCCTCCCAGTACTGACCAAGTCCCCGGCTTCATGTGCTGCCCCATCAACCCCATAGAGGAGGGGGGAGCATGCAGGGAAATCTCCTTTGCTACCGTGGAGGCTGGTGGCTCTGATGTCAATGAGGTGGTGAATCTGCTCTGGGTTTCAATCAGAACCATTCAGAACTCCAAAGGAGCTTGCCAAGGTCTGATCCAGCCTGGCGCTTCTCATGCACGTATGGGTACCAGGCAGGCCACGAGACCCAAGGGAAACAGGCCTGGGAAATAGGAGAGGAGACCAAAGCCCAGCTGGAATGAAAGAGCAAGGCTGGAACAGGAAGAAAAGAAACGGGTGAGTTGAGTCATTGGTTGCTTTGTTTGTAGCCGTGGATGTCAAGCGGTGTTTGATGAGGGTGCAGTAGACCCCTCCCCTTTTTAACGCTATCTCTGTTTAACTGGTGTGGAGAATCCCCAGGTTTGCAGTGGTGTTTCCCCTGCCTCCCCGCTAGTGCAGGTAGTGGAGGGGTGGTGGCTCTGATTTCAGTGGGCCTGTGAATTCACTCTGGGTATCAGTGAGAACCCTAAATGAACTATCCAATGTGCTGAATTTACATAGAAATAAGTGCTTTATGGCTGCAAGTGGCATAAAGTATGCCAATTCCATCCCTAATGTCCCCAATATAGAATTGCAGCCACCGTTCGCCTATCACGCCTTTCTTAAAGACAGAGAGCTTCACCGCACAAAATCCGAGTACACACAGATAAAGGGGGACGATCCCGAGACTGTGGGAAAAATCAGGCTAAAAGCCGTCCCAGTAATCCCGGGGAAATGGAGAGATCATCCCTCCCTGCCCCTGGGATCCCCCGTGTGTCATGTGGACACACAGGGATGATCCAGGTGCGATCCCCAGGATAAGGCATCATCTAGACATGCCCCTTGTCTACAGGAAAGGGCTTCAGCCCAGGATAAGGTGTATTGCTTTTAGAGATTCCCTCCCCTGTATGTATGTGTGTATGCTCTAAGTTTCAAGAAGACGCCTTCTCACAGTCTGGAAACGACTTTTAAGCTTCCATTTGCTCAGCTAATTCCCTCAAAACTAGCTTGTGCATTTGAATCTGTTTAAACCTCAATAAATGTGCCATTGTGGTATTATCCTCTTCAATGGTGTGGATTTCTTTGGGTAAGAATCGCCTTACTTAGCCACAGACGCTCTATTGCCAACGTCTAAAGATTCCTTATAAGTGGGTGTGTAGGTCTCATTAGAACGTATGCAAGTTTGTACACGGGTCTAACGAGAGCACATCGCATAACGAAAACTCCTGTTCCTGTTGGACTGAACAGCCTCAAAGCCGCTTGGCCAAACTTCTTAGCGAGGCCATCCGAGATCCGAGCTAGGGAATCATTTCTTCAAAGAGCCTCCATGAGTTGTAGGGTACAGTCAATTAACTTGAATATTAATTATCTATAATGAATGTACCCTTCCTGGGGGCTTGAAAAGAAGCAAATTACTTGGAGAGGGACTAATTAAGATGATGTAATCTTGACCACGAAGAATAATTCCTTCCCAGTGACAAAGATGATCTAATTGAAGTATCTCATTAATTAACGTCTCGTGAAATTGACCAGGGGGAGGGGGAGGTGTTCATGAATGCCATCTGAACCCTGGGCCAGGAGAGCATTGTAACACACACAATGCCCTTCCAGACCCCATTGCTGACAATATAATTAGCCCCGTGAAGCAAACTGGGCTCGGAGGATTTACGGCCCTGCAACGTGTGTGCGTAAGCCCCTCAGTACTCAGCTGGAGGAAAGCTGTCTCGGTTTCCAAACAGAGTGAAACCTTTGAAGCCAGTGAAAGAAAATATACAGCAGGAGACAATCTTCTGCCTTGGCATAGTCAACATCTCCCATTACTCCATTAAGAACTTGCCTTCCATCAGTGGGGGTCAAAGGGTGGATCATGACTTTGATTTCAGCATCATTGTCTTGTAAGGATGTTGTTGTTGTTGTTGTTGTTGTTAAGAAAAAAGGAAAGAAATGCTCCCTTTAGGCTTCAGTCCAACATGCACATGCTTAATATATGCATTCCAGAAATGAGTGTGCAGCTACCAACCTGTACACTTATTAATAATAATGATATTTATTTATATTGCGCCATCAATTTTCAGGGTGCTGTACAGAACAAAATAAAACAAAATACAAAACACCCTGCCATTTGGCTTACATTCTAAAATCACAGTAACAAACAAACAGGGAGGGGAAAGGCCAACCAGCATGGGGGACAATAAAACAAATAATAAAAACTAGTATCGTCACACTACAGATTATAAGCTTTTGAGAAAAGAAATGTTTTCAAATAAGATTTAAACACTGTGATTGATGTCGCGGTTCGCAGATGCGCTGGAAGAGAATTCCAGGCATAGGGGGCAGCGAGCGAAAACGGGCGAAGACGAGCGAGAGAAGTAGAAACTCTTGGGTGAGTAAGAGACATAGTGTTATGAGAGCGAAGGGTGCGAGCAGGACAGTAAGGTGAAATAAGAGACGAGAGATAGGGAGAAGCCAGACCATGACAAGCTTTAAAAGTCAAAAGGAGAAGCTTGCATTGAATTCTGTAGGGAGCCAGGGAAGGGATTTTAGAAGCGGGGTGACGTGATCAAAACGACGAGCCAGAAAAATAATCTTAGCCGGAAAAATAATCTTAGAATGATGAATGGAAACCAATGGGGAAAGATGAGAAGAAGGAAGACCAGTCAACAGATTACAATAGTCCAAGCAGGAAATAACCAAGGCATGAATGAGAGTCTTGGCAGAAGAGATTGATAAGAACGGGAGAATTCTAGAGATGTTCTAGAGAATTCTCCTCTCCTCTCCTCTCCTCTCTCCTCTCTCATCTCACACTATTGCCCCGCTCGTGCTCTTCGCTCCTCTGATGCCATGTTTCTCGCCTGCCCAAGGGCCTCTACTTCCCTTGCTCGGCTCCGTCCATTTTCTTCTGCTGCCCCTTACGCCTGGAATGCTCTTCCAGAACATTTGAGAACTACAAGTTCAATCGCAGCTTTTAAAGCTCAACTAAAAACTTTTCTTTTTCCTAAAGCTTTTAAAACTTGATGTTGTGCAGACTTTATACTGTTAGTTTTACCCTACCCTGTGCCTGCTTACCCTACCCTGTGCCTGTTTGCATTCTCTTCCCCTCCTTATTGTTTTACTATGATTTTATTAGATTGTAAGCCTATGCGGCAGAGTCTTGCTATTTACTGTTTTACTCTGTACAGCACCATGTACATTGATGGTGCTATATAAATAAATAAATAATAATAATAATAATAATAATAATAATGTTATACAAGAAGAAACGACAAGACTTAGCTACAGCCTCAATATGGGAAGAAAAAGAAAGTGAAGAGTTAAAAATAAAACCAAGACTACGAGCTTCCTCAACAGGATAGAGTATAACATTATTAACAGTGATAGAAAATGGGAGAAGAGGAGAGGGTTTAGGAGGGGAAACTAGCAGTTCTGTTTTTGCCATGTTTAATTTCAGGCGATGCCGAAGCATCCAGGCTGAGACATCAGTGAGACAGGCCAAGATACAATCCTGAACATCGGAAGACAAATCAAGAGATGAAAGGTATAGTTGGGTATCATCGGCGTACAGATGGTATTGAAGACCATGAGAATGAATAAGATTACCCAAAGATAATGTATAAAGAGAAAACAACAACGGGCCAAGCACAGAACCCTGTGGAACCCCGATGGAAAGGGGAAAGGAAGCAGACGAGAGGCCATCCATTAGCCAACACGTTAAATGACCAGCCTGATAAATAAGAGACAAACCAGTCATAGACTGAATCTCGAAAACCAAGGTCGCGAAGGGAGTCCAACAGAAGATCGTGATCGACCTTATCAAAGGCCAGAAGAATAAGGACAGAGTAGAGGCCTTTAGACTTGGCAAGAAGGAGATCATTAGTAATCTTAGTAAAGGCGGTCTCGGTGGAATGAAGACGACGAAAACCAGACTGAAAAGGATCCAAAGCAGAGGCAGTAGAGAGAAAGTCAAGGCAACGGGAGTAGACCACCCGTTCCAAAACCTTTGAGACAAAAGGCAACAAAGAGACAGGCTGGTAGTTAGAAAGTGAAAGCATGTCAAGATATTTTTTTTTAAGAATAGGAGAAACTGTGGCATGCTTATAGACAGAAGGAAACGAACCAAAAAACAAAGAAGTGTTGATAATGTGGAGCAGAGAAGGAAGAATAACAGGAATAAGATTAATAAAAACACAGGAAGGGGTGGGGTCAAGAGAGCAGGTAGAAGGATTAGTAGAGGACAATATTCCTGAAAGTTCATCTGCCGAAGTCAGAGAGAACTCAGAAAAGGTCGCAGAAGGAACTAACGAAATACGTTCACTTGTATTTGAATGCCTAAAACAGAGCCTTTATTCGCATTCATTTGTTTTCCACTCTACTACCAATAATTATCCTGATTGTGGTGGTGGGAAAGTTACATCAAACAATAAATATGTAATATTAAGACCCTTAGAATTGAAAGCAAGCAACCATGAAAAGAATTAAAATGAGAATCAGAACTAGATATTAAAAAGCTGATTGATAATGCTTTCAGTTTCTGCTTGAAAGACAAAGGGGAGGGAGCCAGGCCAATTTCTGTACCGAGGGAGTTCCAAAGCCTTGGCACCACCACCAAAAAGGACCTGTCTCTCTCATTCCCTCACCGGACCACTTGAGATGATGGCTTCCGGATTAGATCCTAAAGCCTAGTTAGATCCTAAAGCCACACCAGTTCTTTATCCCCTACCTTATACGTGCCAAACCAATTTTGCATGCTGTTGGCTAGAGATGTTTGGAGTTGTAGTCCAACCTATCTGGAGGGCACCAGGTTGACAAAGGCTATTTAAGGTATGGGTCAGCAACTGGAGCTCTCAGGAACAAATCAAGCCCAGTGACATGCAGACCATGGTGTCTGGGACAGCAGAATTTGCAGCCAAGGCTCATTGGAAAGGAAAGGAAAGGAACCTCTTGTGCAAGCACTGAGTCATTACTGACTCTTGAAGGGACGCCAGCTTTCGCTGACGTTTTCTTGGCAGGCCTTATAGCGGGGTGGTTTGCTGTTGCCTTCCCTGGCCGTTATTACCTTCTCCCCAGCTAACTGGGTACTCATTTTACCGACCTCGGGAGGATGGAAGGCTGAGTCGACCCGAGCCAGCTGCCTGAAACCAGCTTCCACTGGGATCGAACTCAGGCCGTGGGGAGAGTTTCAGCTGCAGAAACTGCTGCTTTACAGCTCTGCGCCACACGAGAATGACTAGGGCAGGGATTGACAAGGCATTGCCACAGGTGCACTGGTGACCACTAAGTGCCACCACTAAGCCCACCCAGCCAGCCACGTGTCCACAAGGCTGCTTCTCCCTCCTTCTGTTACAGTCAGTGGAGTCATATCACTCCACTGACTTTAATAGAGATGGGGGAAAGGGTGCCCAGCTGAAAAATGGCTTGAGATGGCTCACCCTCCACCTAGGCCCCATGGATCCTTGGCAGTGGATGGGCTTCTCCCAACCTCCAGCCATTCGTTGGCAGAGAACCCTTTCCCCCATCTCTGTTAAAGTCAGTTGAGCTGGCCACTCCATTGGTTTTAACAAAGGTGGGAAGAAAGGGCTCCTGCGAAAAAACGACTGGGGGTGGGCAACAAAAGTGTGGAGGGGGAGAAAAAAGTGAGACTTTAAAGTAAGGGACAAGAAAAGTGAGGACACAGAGACGGGGCAAGCATAGTAAGAACCCAGTGAAGGGGCAAGAAATGTGAGAATCCAGAGCAATTTGTGGTGGTGCTTGGGACACTTTCCCAAAAATGTCAAATGTGCCCATGGGTCCATAGTGGTTGCTTATCCCTGGACTAGGGCTTATTTCTGGAACTTGATTTTTCAAGCTTCCATGACACAAAAGGCTAATCATAGTATAAATAATCCATATTAAACCTTCTCGTGCAGACCTCGTATGATTGTTTCTCTGAAGCTCCAAGCACTTCACATACAGACCCAGTGCCAAGATGCATATGGCATTCCAAATGAACGTAATATTTTTTATTTGTTTATGCTAGTGTTGTTAAACCTCTTATCAAGTATGGCCATTTAATTGACTTTATCTACTGCAGCTAGCACTCTTTAAGTATCATCTCGCATTCAAACACTAATTACATTTCAGACAACTACCAAATATACCATAACTAACATTTATTGGGCAATGAAATGTTGCACAGTTAATAATTACAGATTCATGCAGATAATAAAAACTGAAGCGTCGAAAGGGTGATGGCCGATTTACTGTGTATGTGGCATTTTGCAAAGCTGCTCCATGCTAGGCTGATGCTTAGAGCAGTTTCACCATCTGGGATTGGGTGAGTGTTTATCTGGATGTTTTCTCATTCCAGATTTACAGTTTTGTATATCTGGGATTTCAAAATTATATCGAGCACCAAGTCCATAAGGGGGAGGAATGTGATCAGAAGGAAAGGAGGAAGGGAGAGGAAATGTGTTTTTCTGGAGGTCAGGCAAAACTTGAGGTGAGCTGAAATTACTCACCAGTTTCTGTGAACACTGACAGATGGTTTCTTTCAATTAAGGTGTAATCACATTGCCTTATGAGGGCTTTGCTTTGCTTTCTGATTCTCTTGCACAATTGTAATGGGCTGCATTACACGGGCAGAGAGGGGTGACCACAAAGTCTATAACTGAAAACTTCCCCTCCTCTTGGTGGTCATAGCCTTGAATGAGACAGCACCCTCTAGTGGGTGCTTTGTAGTGCAACTTCAGTTGCACACAGTAGGAAATCCCATGATATTTCAGAAGAATCGGGATATCCAGGTGTGGGTGTGTTTTTAGAATAGAATAACTGGGGGAAGATGTAGGAGATGTACAGGAGGCTGACAACATCATCAAAAGGACCCACAAACATCCATGAAAAGCCAGTCATGAGCGTGCCTTATTTCACTCGTGTGAAAAACGCCTCCCCCTGTCAACTGTTTTCCAGTACTAATTGCAAAAATATTCCATTTGTTTAAATTGCTTTCCCTTCCCTGCAGTGGCCTCTTCCTGTATCCAAAGCTTTCCAACTTTGCTTTTATTTACTGATGACCAGCACATCAGACTTAGTGTCATGACATTATCCTGCTCACTATTCATGTGACTAATTCCGGAAGGGCAAGAAGGAACACAATGGCACCCAACAGGGTTTTTTAAAAGGTGAACATTTGAAGCCTCCAAACACATGATCCAGAAAAATTAAGCACTTGAAAATAAATCTCACTGATAGAGCAGATTTAAGCAGGTACCTAACTCACCCATTGAAACTAGTGGAGCAGAGGTTTGCCGACTTCTGAATTCAAAAACACTGCAGATGGAGCCATGGTAGAGACTAGAGACAGGGTAACATCAAGACAATTCTGGAAGATCAGAGGCAGGACCTGAAGTAGAAAACCTCATTCATCATGGACAGAGATGGTCAGAATCTGGAATTTACGTTTGTTCTTGTTTTCAATGCAAATATGGCATATTTTTCTGCTCATTCAACCAGAAAATACAAGCTGGTTGATAACTCCAGTTGGAGCACATAACCTTGTGGGACACTCCAACACTATGGCCTAAAGGTGTGTGCCCTTGTCCTTGAGATCACATTACGCCAGTCCTTTTACAACTTCATTGGCTGCCAGTCCAGGTCCGGGCCCAATTCAAAGTGCTGGTATTGACATTCAAAGCCCTAAACGATTTGGGGCCAGGTTATTTGAAGGAATGCCTCCTCCCGTATGTACCTGCCCAGACCTTAAGATCATCTACAGGGGCCCTTCTCCGTGAGCCCCTGCCAAAGGAAGTGAGGCAGGTGGCTACTAGGAGGAGGGTTTTCTCCGCTGTGGCACCCCGGTTGTGGAATGAGCTCCCCAGAGAGGTCCGCCTAGCACCTACACTGTACTCCTTTCATCGCCAGCTGAAGACCTTTTTATTCTCTCAGTATTTTAACACTTAATTTTAACTTAAATTTAAATTTTACTGTTCTTACTCTGTATTTTAATCTTATAACAATTTTTGCTGCATGGTTTTATCCCGGTTGTGCTTTTTATACTGCATTTTGTATTTGTGTTTTTAACTTGTTGGTTGTTTTATTATGGTTTTAATTTTTGTGAACCGTCCAGAGAGCTTCGGCTATTGGGTGGTATAAAAATGTAATAAATAAATAAATAAATAGAGTCAATATGGTTTGCAATTTAGCAAGCCCTCCATTTTTCTGGTTAATAGTGAACATGTAGTGATATTATAGACGTACAACCCGTGATCAATGAGGTTGCACTCCCCATGAAGCCTCAGAGTTCATCGCTTGAAGTTATACCTGTGCCTGGCCTTGTTCCTGGACATCCAACGGTAGCGGTGGCTAGAAGTGCCTTGTTGAGTCCTTTTCTGCAAGGAGGAGGAACTGGCCAACTCCTATACGTCTTGACTAGATTACTGCAATGTTCGCTACATGGGGCTGCCTTTGCAAAGTGCCAGAAATGGCAACCGGTCCAGAGTGCATTTATCAGCCTCCCAAGGGAGGCAAACTGCACAGAAGAGATCATTGGCTCCCATTTGGTTCTGATCCCAAATCCAAGGTGCTGGTTTTAACTTTAACGCTCTATGCCGTCTGGGACATACTAAGTATATAAATTACCTCCTCCTGTACCAAGTTGCCCTGACACTTAGATTATCTAAAGAGGGGCTGCTTCATAGTCCCCCTTCATTGGATGCTGAGTGAGTAATGATGCCAGAAAATGCCTTTTTAGTGATGGCCCCAAGATTATAGAACTCATTCCACAAGGAGTCTCAATTTGCTCCTTTTTTAAATTGTTTTTAGATGTCATTTGAAATCAGTTTGGGATTCAATGAAAGTTAGGGTGACCATATTTTGGAAACCAAAAAGGAGGACAACATGGTCAGCCCCCAAGGGGGCGTGTCCAGCACCAAGGAGGCGTGCCCACCCGAACATAGCCTTGGTCACATGTCTGATTTTACAGCACACATTTAAGACAAATCTGTTCTACATAACATCTTAATGTTAAAATCACTGAAATAAAGAACAAGTGAGAGATTCAATGTATCTGAAATTAACTTCACTCACTCCTACTTTTGTAGGTTTTGCTGTACTTTGAAACTTTTGCTATGCTCTGTGTGTGTGATACAGTCTCCCCTTCCCTCAAATATCTCCCTCAAATTACTGGCTGGCTTTTTTTAATTTCAATTTTTTTAAAAAGCTTGTGTATAATTGTCACAAGTTTCTCTATTCTAACATTGGGGGGGGGGGTTGTGGCAGTTTACCTAAAGACTGGAGATCCCCTTAATGCCAAGGGCTGAAACTGCTCAATATGCAAAACCCCAAAGAGGAGGTTTGACAACCTGAGTTTGAAGGATATGGTTCCAGCAGTTTTAAAACACAATAATTTTAAACCTTTGAACTTTTAAAAAAATCCTTTAAAAAAATGGATGAACAGATCTGATTCAAACCTGGCATGGCTAAATCTCTCCTTAAGAGCTATCATGGTGCCAACTTTCAGCCCTTTATCTTTTAAAAATGTCATTTTTAAAAAATAATTTTAAAACCTCAAACTTTTTTTAAAAATCCTAAAACTCAATGGATGGACAGATCTGTTTCAAACTTGGCATAGCTAAAGTCCTTGTTAAGAGCAATCATGGTGCCAAGTTTCATCTCTTTATCTTTAAAAATAATATTTTTAATTTTTTTTAAATCCTCAAATTTTAAAAAACTCCTAAAAATCAATGGATGAACAGATCTGTTTCAAATTTAGTGTGGCTAAAGCTCTACCTAAATCCTATCATGGTGCGAAGTTTCATCTCTTTATCCTTAAAAATGACGATTTTAAAAATAATAATTTTAAAACCTCAATTTTTAAAAAAAAATCCTAAAAAATCAATGGATGAACGGATCTGTTTCAAATTTGTTATGACTAAAGCTCTTCCTAAGAGCTACCATTGTGCCAAGTTTCATGTCTTTATTTTAAAAATGACGGAGTTATAAGCATTTTTGTTAATTCCCATTAGAACTGTTCTTTGGAAAAATTCCCCCTCCCCTCCCGGATTTGTCATCAAAAACCAGGACAAATCCGGGCAAATCCGGTCATATGGTCACCCTAGTACACATAACTGTTGTCACATAGCCTCTTGGGTTTTATTGTTTTAATGTTTTTGGTGTGGTTTTGTTAGGACATTGTTATGCTTTTTTAAAGAAAAACATAAGCTGCTTTGTAGACTTGTTTGCATGGCAAAGTGGTAAGAGATCTTAAATAATAAATAAATAAAATGATAAATAAATAAATTGCTATTTAATACAAACAGATGGCCTCTGTAGTTAGCTAGCACATGCAAAATAATAAGATGGAGGTCTGAATGGATAACGCAGAGCAACTGAAAATCAAAACAAACCTATTGTCCATTTTTGTTCTTCTAGGCCTTTGCTTGAGTTAACATACTGCACTGTTAACAATAACTCCCCACTGTATATTGCCGTATAGATAGACAATCGATACAGCGACTGAAATATGGTTTTGTTAAATTGTCTAGGGGGCTGTACACATTTAGCTTTCGCACTATTTTCAGAAAATGAACATCAATATAAAAATAATGAGCATCATAAAATAGAACCCTGGTTCAGGCAGCTGAGCTGGCTTTTAAGAAACAGGCAGAGATTTATACGACGGCACCAGGAAAGACTCAGGTTAGAATAACAGTAAGCGTCCTTCAAAGGAAGGGCGTTCAAAGCTAAGATTGAAACTCTCTCAACCCCTTTTGTTTGAAGGCCAAAGGATGTAAAATGGCTGCCATTTGGGCCCGTAACAGCTATCTTTGTGTAGCTTGCTCATGCCTATGGTGACCATATGAAAAGGAGGACAGGACTCCTGTATCTTTAACAGTTGTATTGAAAAGGGAATTTCAGCAAGTGTCATTTGTATATATGGGGAACCTGGTGAAACCCCCTCTTCCTCACCACAGTTAAAGCTGCAGGTGCCCTGCCCTCTTTAAATCTGGTCACTCCAGTATAGCTCCTGCTGCTTTAACTGTTGTGATGAAGAGGGAATTTCACCAGGTGCTGCATGCATATAAATGACACCTGCTGAAATTCCCTTTTCAATACAACTGTTAAAGATACAGGAGCCCTCTCCTCCTTTTCATATGGTCACCATACTCATGCCAGGTGAATCACCATGAAAGCAAAGGCATTTTCTCAACACCACTGCAAACCTACAGGAAATATTTTACAGTGGGAGAGCCAAAAATGCCTCATTATTTTTTTTCAACACATAGAAACAATGGGCATGTTCAGATAACACACTAAGCCACGGTTAGGCTGCTAATCCTTTTGCAGTAAATGGTAAGTGAGCGTATTTAAAACGTGGTTATGTAACCACCATGGTTAGGAATGGTTCGCATGAAACGTTAAGTCATGATTCACATGGTATGCTAAGATCAAAATGCTTAATCACTGTGGCTTAGCCGCAGTGTGGTACTACGACACTGGAAAGATAAATGCTCATTTCCTGTAAGGCAATGGATTGAGAATATTTAAAAGCATATAGGCTCTACTCGCAAGTGGATACATATGTGGATATTTGGTCCGTTTTCATTCAAGTTTACGTGTAATCCACTTCTGCTAGGATGTTGTAGCCTTTTGAAATTGATTATTTTAATGCACATTCTTATACTACCTACTTATTTATATTCTTTTTTATGATCTGTTTTGTTTTGTTGAAATTTACAATAAAAATGAATATTAATAAAGTCTGTGGTGCTTGATCTAATTTTACAGTGGACATACCGGTTAGCCCAGGGGGAGTAACCTCTTCTGGTCGGGTGGTTGGATTGCTCCCCCCAGATGAAGCCAGTGGGCCAGATGACGCCAGGGGGGGTGCAGGGCTTACCCCAAAGAAATAATAATATATAATAATATATTTATTTGTTACCCGCCTCTCCCTCTGGATTGAGGCGGGGTACAACACAAAGACAAACACCATAAGATACATATAACTAATTAAAACATTTGAAAATAATACATGATTAAAAGCAACACATTATTAAAAGGCAAATTTAAAATTCAACTGGGTAGGCCTGCCGGAAGAGATCAGTCTTTATGGCTTTCTTAGATTCTGGAAGACTGTTAAGTTGACGAATCTCTCCCGGCAAGCCATTCCACAAACTGGGAGCGGCAGAAGAAAAGGTCCTCTGGGTAATAGTTGTCAGCCTTGTTTTTGTTGGCTGGAGTCAATTCTTCCCAGAGGACCTGAGTGTGCAGGGCGGATTGTATGGGAGAAGGTGATCCCGCAGGTAGCCTGGACCCAAACCATGTAGGGCTTTAAAGGTGATAACCAACACTTTATACTTCGCCCAGAAACTAATTGGCAGCCAGTGAAGAGATTTTAAAACTGGTGTAATGTGGTCACCCCTAGGTGTACCAGTGACCAGCCTGGCTGCCATATTTTGGACTAGTTGAAGTTTCCGGACTAGGCACAGAGGTAGTGCTATTGCATTGAAGTTACCAGCACATGCACAACCGTCTTTAGGTCTTCTGACTCTAGGAAGGGGTGCAGCTGGCGTATCAGTTGAAGCTGATAGTAGGCACTCCTGGCCGTCGCATCTATCTGGGCTGTCATTTGGAGCGATGGATCCAGAAGCACCCACAAACTGTGAACACAGTCTTTCAGGGGGAATGTAACCCCATTCAGAACTGGTTGACACACCTCCAAACCTAGGTTATGGCCTTGATGCCATCCAGCCCTGCCCCACTCACTTTCCCCCCTTTTCTCTCTACAAGGAAAGGTACAGAATCAGGTGAGTCCTTCCTGCACTGCTTGTGTCCCAATTTGGGGGTACACAAAGGGATCAACTGAAAGAACCAATTGCATTGCACAAGCATTGCAAGAGCAACAAGCAAGGGGATCTCCTCCTTAACTCCAAACATAGATAATATGGGAATTGCTCTCCCCTGCCTCCTCTACAAGCCTCAGGGCCAGGGGCCGGGCTTGGGGGACAGGGAGGGGCCCACGGCGGGCACTCCAGCCTCCACAGTTTGGATTGGGGCCTTCCATGGGCTGGAGCTTGCCTTCCCCTAAATTAGCCTCTTTGGACCAAAGACAGAAATAATCTGTCTTTGGTCCAAGGACATGGAATACTGGGCTCAAGTTACAGGAAGCCAGATTCCGGCTGGATATCAGGAAAAACTTCCTGTCAGTTAGAGCAGTACAACAATGGAATCAGTTACCTAGGGAGGTTGTGGGCTCTTCCACACTAGAGGCCTTCAAGAGATGCTTTAGGGTGAATTCCTGCATTGAGCAGGGGGTTGGACTCGATGGCCTTGTAGGCCCCTTCCAACTCTACTATTCTATGATTCTATGATTCTATGATCCATGAAATTTAGTAATGGTTCCCACGAAGGATGTTCACTGGGATACGGGACAAAACAAACTCTTAAATGAGCATCAGAATTTTAAAAAGAAGGCTTCCTTTGTGGGCGTTGAAACACCAGCCTGTTTCGCTTGCCTCAGGGAATGTCCTTTTATCTCTCCTGCATTCTGGTTTGTGGCTGGATTATGTCACACTGAATCCAGTCACCTCCTGTCATGTCACTGGCTGAAGAGACGCGGCCTGGCGTAATGAGATGTGTCGGATGTTTCATTCTCTGCCCGAACAGAAGCTCATCTTGGGTGCCAAATGCCCCCAGGGCCCTGTGTTATTTACAAGCCTCGCTGAGACAAAATCTGACCCGGCTTCCAACCCTGAATAAACTTTACGACTAAAACATAAGCACAAATTTGCCGGGAAGACCTTCCATGCGCATCGCTGCGGCTCTGCTTGCAGGCAGGTGGAAATAAATATGATCCTCTTTCCAGACCCTGGCTGGGCAGCGAGATTGCTGCCTCTTTGGGATGCTGCAGCATGTGGAAAGTCGACAGAAGGCCTGGTGCCACTTCAGAAGGGTCCACTGAGCCACGCCACACCTCATCTCATCTGTTCAGAGTCCCACCCATTCATGTGGGTCAAGCACCTCAGCACCCTGTCCCCACAGCCAAAGAGGTGAGAAGAAAATGCCTGGAGCAACTCAGCTAAATCTTCAATCTGCTCGAGTTTACGTAAAGCTCCCACAGGCTGTCCAAGAATACCTTAGAGCTAGTTAAAGCACTAGACCCAGGGCCACTGGACACAAGAGGGAGAAGAATTGAACTAAACAGTCAAGTCAATGAGTGCCTTCTCCAGAGAAGGCTGGTGGCTCCAACGTCAGTGGAGCTGTGAATCTGGTCAGGGTTTCAGTTGGAACCAGTCAGAACTCTAAACCAGCTTGTTAGATCAATGTTCTTTTCACCCAAGGACGAGATTTTGAAGACTTTCTGTATTTTTCTTTACAAGCTCGCCAAAGGGCAAAGCGGACCTTCCCTCATTCCATTCAGGGGGAAGCTGGCTATATGGTCCATTACAAAGGTAAGTGAGTACTGGGCTGGAGCATCAGGAAGGAAAATAAAAGGCTCTTAAAATGGAATATATAAAAATTTTCTGCAGCTCCTGGGAAAAATCCAGTCAGTGTGTCTGTGGCATTACCCCACAGTTCTGTTCCCTTAGGTATGTCTGCCTTTGTATGTCTGGTGAGTGCAGAATGTTGGACTGAGTGGGTGGGGCTGATGCTGCTGTGAAAGGGTAAGGAAAGGAAAGGAACCTCTCGTGCAAGCACTGGAGTCATTACTGACTCTTGGAGGGACGCCAGCTTTCGCTGACGTTTTCTTGGCAAGCCTTATAGCAGGGTGGTTTGCCGTTGCCTTCCCCGACCGTTATTACCTTTCCCCCAGCTAGCTGGGTACTCATTTTACCGACCTCGGGAGGATGGAAGGCTGAGTAGACCTGAGCCGGCTGCCTGAAACCAGCTTCTGCTGGGATCGAACTCAGGCCATGGGGAGAGTTGGTCAGTTAGGATTGTCAGTGGTGTGGAGAGTGAAAGGAGATAAGATTTTAAGAGACTTCAGATTACTGTTTTTATTGAAACTAGTAGATTAAGCAGATTAACTTGAATTTGAAGTAACTAAGACCTGTTAAACAAAAATAAACATTTTATTTTGTTTTGTTACCTCAAACCACGTGTCTGCTTGGCTTTATCACCTGCTCTACTGTTACTATCATAAACACCTTATATATAACCTTCAGCTTATTACATACACAGTAAAACCTTTTCAGATTCTAGCCTTTACCCTGACATATGAGGGAAAGGTTGTGTTTTACCCTACTCGCAGGTTGTTCAAGTGGTGGCGCTTGGCTTGAGGAGGGTTTGTGTGCGACAAGGCCTGGTGTGTGAGGCCTGTGTCGTGACAGTGTCCATTGCCCCCTTTGGAGATAGGGGGTGGTGATGGTGGTCAACATGGAGTGCCAGATAGAAAGCAATACTGGGACAAGTGATGGACAATGCCAGCTCCAGGTTTTGGAGGGCACTTGGGCAAAGCACCCTCAACAGGCCTCGTTCTTCTGTGAGTCCACCTTCTCACCACCATCACCTCTGACTGCTATTGCTTCTCATCCTTTTTCTCATCATTGGTACCACTAGTTTGCTTGACTGAGGCAGAGAGCCAGTGAGCAAGAAGGCTGTGACATCTGCTGCTGATTCTTACCACCCCCACCTACCACCACCACCATTGTCTGGGCCCGAGTGAGAAGAAGGAGAACAAGCAGGTTGTAATAGTGACATGTTGGAACAACTCCAGGGAGCTCTAGTTCATGGGTCCCTGCTGGGAGGTGGGACCTGGGTAGGTGCCTAACCATGCCTACCTTTGACACTGGCCCTGGTGATGGGTGTGGTGGAGTCTCCCAGATACTTCTTCACACTCCACTACTTCTTCACACAGCGCATAGTCAAACTATAGAATCCACTACCACAAGATGTAGTGATGGCTACCGATTCGGATGGCTCTAAAAGGGGGTTAGATCAATTTCTGGAGGAGAAGTCTATCAATGGCCTCCAGTAGCAGAGGCAGTAAGCCTATGTACACCAGTTGCTGGAGAGCATGGGCAGGAGGGTGCTGTTGCACTTGTGTCCTGCTTGTGAGTTCCTGATTGACAGCTGGTTGGCCACTATGTGGAAGAAGCTCTCCACCCCACCTTCTTCTGCCGAGCTCTCCGAGCCGGCCGGCAAGGAGGGAGTTGGGTGGCAGTGGCGGCGGCGGCGGCGGCAAGGACGCCTCTTCCTCGTCTCTTTTACAGGCAAGCTACACGATCGTTTTCGGGGTGCACTGGGGGCGGATGGAAGCGCCCTGAGTACGACGTGTGGAATCCCCCCTGGACTAGACAGACCCTTGGTCTGATCCAGCATGGCTCGTCTGATGTTCTTACGTTCTCTTATTTGGTAGGAGAATCTACGGAAGAGTGTTTCCCAGGGACTGCTTCCCAGGCTGAGGTCCTTGCAAGTGTCAGAGCCTATGGTCTTTTCAGACTCTTCTTCTGGAGAGGAGTTTTCCAAACCTGTGTGTACTTGTGTGAGTTACTGGTGCATCTCGCTAGCAAAGCGTCCTGTAATGTTGGCAATCTCTTCCTACTGGACTGTGAGCTCCACTCTCCATAGAACAACCACTTTCCTATTGCTTCCATTACTGTTCTCCCAGGAGGAAAGAGAAGCAAGACAAGAGTCCCTGAACTTACCAGAACCTGCAGTTTCACATCGCTTCTTCAACCAATCAGAGGCTGAAATGGGCCCAGGGGGGATGGTTATCTCAGGAAAACTAACTCTATAAACAAGAAGTATATCAGACGAGAGGTGATTAAGGGAGAAAGGAAAAGGGGAGAACTGAAATCAGTTGACAAAGTATTTGAAATTTCCCTTCAATATTCAAAGAAGGGATATCTAATCTGCCTGACCTTTGCAGCTTCCACCTTCAGCAATAATAAAGAGCTCTGTGACTTAGATCAGATAGGATTGTTCTTTGTCTAGAAATGCATTATTCTTTTCTCCTGTGGCCAGTACAAAAGGCAGCGGGGTGTGTGTGGAGGGGAGCAACCACCAGAACGTGGAGTTCTCTCTTTTTCAATGGAGAACAGCAATGCTGATACTATGAGCCTTTGACAGGATCCATATAACATTAACAGAACCCTTTTCAGATAAGAGAAGTCACATTTAACTGTCAGTGAAGAGGTAAGGGAATGTGGAGTTCTCTTCAAAAACCTTACTGGTCCCTGTGCAACACGGCGCATTTCCGCTGTCATTGATGAATGATGCCTTTTCTATAATTCGTGCAGCTTTAGCCTTTGCCTAGATAGGACCGTGGGGTGCATCTAAGCACCGCAGCAGGAGGGGAACATCAAATAAGATTATGGCATGTGGATGTTTTTGAAGTACGTCACCATGTACTTTCCTAGAAATTAATAACCTGTTTAGGTGACATCTTCATCCATACGCTCACAGTGACGATCAGCTCCGGGAGTAAGCAAGTTGGGACAGACACTGGGAGCTCTGAGGCCAACAGAGATACAGCTGAGGAGGTCTGAAGAAGATGGACCAAACCATCTGCAGCAGGGGTGAGCAACAAGCTGCCTGGGGGCTGTATGCAGTCCCTGCCACTCCCTGCTACCCCGCAAAATTGTAAAAAATACAGTTTTTAAACATAGGGGTCTGGTTGACAAGGGTCTGGCTATATCAGGATATGCTGTCTAGCAAAAGCTCTTTATGCATACATGAGCCCTGTTCAGAAGACACCTTAAACCATGGCTTTAACCACAGTGGTTAAGCCAGAAAGCCAGGCTGTGTTCAGAAGACACCTTAAACCAGCCTTTCTCAACCTGGGGCGCTCCAGATGTGTTGGACTACAACTCCCAAAATGCCTCTGCTGGCTGGGGCATTCTGGGAGATGCAGTCCAACACATCTGGAGTGCCCCAGGTTGAGAACCACTGCCTTAAACCATGGCTTTAACCATGGTGAATGAAGCAAAAAGCCTTATTAACTGTGGTTAAAGCCGTGGTTTAAGGTGTCTTCTGAACAGTCCCATGGTGAGCTTTCAGCAGCAGAGTAGGGATCGCATGAGGGATAGAAGTCTGCTTAACTCCTGCTCTGCTTTTGATAGCTCAGAGTCTATCCAGCCCTAAAGCTCTTGGGCTGTAGCTAGACCTAAGGTTTATCCCAGGATCATCTCGGGTTCATCCCTGCCTGAGCGCTGGATGCCCTGTGTGGCACTTAGATGAACAGGTTTGACCCCAGGACAATTCTGGGATAAACTTTAGGTCTAGCTACGGCCTTAGTGAATGCATCTTCTAAGTATACAATTATTATTATTATTATTATTATTATTATTATTATTATTATTATTATTTCTTACTCACCTCTCCCTCTGGATCGAGGTGGGGAACAACATTAAATACAATATAATACATGAAGCTAGTTAAAAGAACATATAAAACCAATACAATATTAAAATACCAATCACAACATCTTAAAATTCTTAGGTTTAAAATTCATCTGGGTAGGCCTGCCGGAAGAGGCTAGTCTTTATGGCTGTCTTAAACCCAGAGAGAGCATTAAGCTGACGAATCTCTTCCGGCAGGCCATTCCACAGTCTGGGGGCAGCAGAAGAAAAGGTCGTCTGGGTAACAGTTGTCAGCCTAGTTGTGGCAGACTGGAGTAAACCTTACTCTTCACTTGCTACACAACACAGCCCATCATTTAACACGGAGCCTAGACTTTCTGAGCTGTTCCCTTCAGGTTAGCATGAATGCACTCCGCTTCTATCGATCATTTGTCAAATATCATACACCCAACTCAGAAGCCGATTAAGAAGCGTTTCCTCAAAAAGTCAATATTTATTCATTAACAACCTTTTAGCAAGTTAATTGAAAGTGACAGGTTGCATTTTTGGCTTAACGGATTGGGATATTTTCCTCACTTTTTTTCTTTCCTAAAGTAATTTCTAATTTACAGTAAAGATAATGAGACATCAAAGTTAATTCTGCAAATCGGTATGCGCATGGCTTGCGCTTCTAATGCCCCGCACCAGCAGATGGTGCTTATGCAATGCATCACCTTTGGGAGAGAGGATATATATATATATATATATATATATATATATATATATATATATGCTTCTGCATTATTTTTCATGAATTGTAATAACCATGCCCAAGATGTGACAGTGGGATGATGGCAATAGAAAATTTTGCAAGAGCGTTTATAAAAACTGAGTCAAATATTCTCCCATTTTGATTCTTTTTTTTTTTTAAAAAAAATAGCAATTTTGGTGGGGTATTACTGGTGCCAGTGTCTGATTTCTCCATAGGTTGCTGTTTTGGTGCCTTTCGCCCTCCCCTCGCCCTCTGCCTGGTTCTTTTTCTTCTTTCTGAAAGGAAGGAGGATCCCTCCCAATCAGAGATCACGCAGAAATGGGATGACATCATAGTGCAGTGCAGCCAATCATATTTGGCTCAAGGATAATATCCCTGAGGGCAAAGCACATGAGTCAGTGAGCAACGAACACTGAAGAATGGCCAGAAAGGGATGTATTTTGGAATTCTGATGAAAATGTTTGTGAAGAATTAGGAACAGTTTCCTCTTTGCTTTCCTCATGCCCTGCTGATAATAGTCTGATAGATTTAGTTTGCAATCAGTGCTGTATAAAGTCCATTCAAGCACCTGGGACACCTCAGTTTTCAATTTGATACCATCATGTTTCTAGCCCTTAAGGAGGTAATGATAGGCTCAAAAGTGTGTGGGCAGCAGAGTTTGGGCAAACGCTGATACTGAGGATGGGAGTTGAGCAGGATGTCCAGGGAACAGAATTTCAGCAGGGCCTTTTTCCTGTCATGGCAAATCCAAATAGCACCCTCTCTGCCTCTCCCAGTGTAATAGTATCTGGAAGTAAGTCACCCACAATGGATCACTCTTTAATGGTGCCCAAAATATGCCACAGTGGGAACATATTTCTGTCTCCCCAACAGTGGAGCCCAAACTTGAGTCTCAATGCTACCTATGGTATTTTGTTGGCCCCAAGTCTAATAGAAGAAGACTTAATTGTTCAGTATAAGGCTGCAAATATGACCCTATGAAGCTGTTCTAGCTGAGCCAGACAATTGGCCCATGTGACTCACTGTTACCTACTAGTTGGCAGTAGCTTTCAAGGTGTCCAGTCAGAGGTCTACCCCAACACTGTCACCTTTTACTGGAAATGCTGAGGTCTGAACCAGTGGAATCCTCTCTGGGTTTCAGCCAGAACACTAAAAGAGCTATCCAAGGTGCTGCATCCTATCCTGAAAATAGGTTCAGCATGTCGAATAGATCCTTTAGAGTTCTGACGGAAACCCAGGGTGGAATTATCACCCCACTGACATCGGAGCCACCAGACACCACTGTTCTGAATCTGCATGCAAGATATGTGGCAACCACCCTTCCTGCAGGGGCTTAAATTTGCTTCTCTTCCATTTCCTGCAATTGTTTTCCTCCCTCCCAATCATTTCTTCCTACCTTTCAAGTTCTTCAACAATGCCAAAAACCAAGGGACAGGTTTTCAGTTAGGCATGCAAAAAGAGAAGATTTATGCAAAACACAGGCATCTGCATATGTCACATTGATTGACACCACATATTTGGAGCCCAGAAATGGAGTTTCCACCGTGCGGGATGGTTTTGGCCACAGATTTATGAATAACCTTGGCTACCACTCTGCACAAGCCGGCATCCAAGCTGTTATTGTTTAAAATATCTCACCTACTACCTTTGCAGATTATAAAACAGCGATAATTCACGTCGTGTGGCAGGCCGAGAGAGCGGAAAGAGAATTTTGTGCCCAGCAGCCTGTAGCACCTCTTCCAAGCATCATTTTGCATAATCGCAGTTCAAGACCCAGCCAGAAATGGCTTCCTTTTTAACGCTCTCTAGTTACATTTCCTGCCGTGAGACCTTTGCATCAGAATAAATTGAAGTCCACTGTGACAACTGTCATCTTGCAACATGCTTTCCACAGAAACAAATGGATTGTCAGCAAAACAGAGGAATAACTATTTTAATAGAACATTTTTATTACGGTTCCAATGTGGCACGCATGGCCATTTCGGTGCTCAGCCAATGTACCCAGTCTGCAGGAACTCAGCGCAACGCCAACTGCCTCAGCGCACCTGCCTCAGTGACACTTTGTTACCTGCGCTTGTTAAATGATATTTATTACTTCTCAGAGCAGAAAGGTGCAGCGTGCAATATGTCTCGGAGGATCCATCTGAGACCTTGAAGCTGCAAACTGTCATATACGCAATTGGTCTTAAGCACACAAATGCATCCTTTCAACTACAATTCCGGTTTGGCTACACCTGCCCCCCACAAGGAATGGGACAAAATTATCAGCTTGCCCCAGCTATGGGCCAAATATTGCTTACAGTAGGGGCAGGCAGAAAGTAGATCAAAATCTACTGGTAAATCTTTGATAGACCTCCTCTCTCTCTCTCTCTCTCTCTCTCTCTCTCTCTCTCTCTCCATTTTAATTTCCCACAATGTCCTGAAATAGCATCACTCAGGGTAGTTTTGTTTACACAGGACCTGGGCAGGAGGGTCTTGCTATTTACTGTGTAATCTGTACAGCACCATGTACATTGATGGTGCTAAATAAATAAATAAATAAATAAAAATAATAATAATAATAATAATAATAATAATAATAATAATAATAATAATAATAAACAAAGGCCTGTTCTCTGGACCTGCATGTAACACTGACCAGAGTGCTGCTGCCTGATGGCCCCTGTCTAGAGCTGACATCCCAACTGGGGCCCACTTGCTGAGGCTCTGGACTTATTCTACCTTTTTACCATTGCAACCTGCTTGTTTGCCCACCTCTCTCTCTGGCCAGACAACACTGGTGGTGGTGGTGGTTGTGATGGTGAGGAGGAGGAGGAGGAGATGATAATGATGATGATGATGATGATGATGATGATGATGATTTGTATTTATATCCCTCTTTTTTCCTCCAAGGAACCAAGGCAGCATACATAATCCTCCTCCTCTACATTGTATCCTCACAACAACACTGTGAGGTAGGTTGGGCTGAAAGTCTGTGACTGGCCCAAAGTCACCCAGTGGGTTTCCATGGCTGAGTGGGGACTAGAACCCAGATCTCCCGACTCCCAGTCCGACACTTCAGCCACTACACCACACTGGACTGCCACAACTTGCTTGCTCCCTGGCTCCCTGGTTGTCAAGCCGCAAGTGGCAGCAATGAGGAGCAAGAGGAGGAGAAGCCAGAGCAGCTGGTGATAATGGCAGTGAAACAGTAGACTCACTGAAGGAGGGCCCTCAATGAGGGTCCCTCACCCAAGGAGCTTCAAGAAGCTGGAGGCGACACTCAGTAAACTAGAGCCAGTGTGGTGTATTGGCTAAGGTGTTGGACTAGGAGTTGGGAGATCTGGGTTCTAGTCCCCACTCAGCCATGGGTGACTTTAGGACAGTCACAAACTCTCAGCCCAACCCACCTCACAGGGTTGTTGTTGTAAGAATAAAATGGAGAGGACAAGGGTTATGTATGCCCCCCTGGATTCCTTGGAGTAAAAAAGGCGGGATATAAATGCAATAAATAAATAAATAAATAAATAAATAGATGAATCAAAGACCTGACTTGGAACAAGGCAGTTTTCGGTAGTCCCAAACAGATTCAAAATCAGTAGCCATATCTCTAAGCAGTTTACTTGGCTAATTTGATCTCACGTTGCTCCACATAATGTTTGCTATATCCGCTAGCATGGCTAAGGTGGATTTCCTTAGATATTTTCAAGAACTCTACCTAAAACCAGTGGCGTTCCTCCCCACCCCGCGCCCCATCTATTAAGCTGTACGAGATTAGGAACACTCCGCTCTCCATCAATCCATCATTTCCCAATAGCTATCTAAAAACTCATTTCAACGCCATCAAACCACACATGTCCAGGTCGTTTTTTACTCCAGATTCTAACACTCTTCTCCTCCCCATCCCCCACCCCCTCCAGTGAACAAAAAAAAAACCAGTCAGAAAGGGCCAGAGGAAAAGAAAAGCAGCAAGTGAGATTCAGACTCTGAATTAAGCTCCATGGAGTTAATTATCTGCTGCAGCCTCCCCCAACCTAGCACCCTCCAGATGTGCTGAACTACAAATCCCATCATCCTACAGCCTGGTACAACCAATGTTGTACCATCTGGTTGTGGTCCCTTGTATCAGTCTTGTATTTTTGAGCAATGTTTACTGGGGAACTAGCCAACAGAGAAAGAATTCAGAACTCAATCCCAAATATATGTACACAGGACGGAAGTCAGACGGGGGCACCTCAATTTGTGCCCCTTCTCTCCTTTCCCAGGGGTTCTACCCCCAGTTCTCATAATGAACCCCCTTCCTCCCCTTCCAGACTGACCCGGAAGGAATTGGAAAGATGATGATGATGATCTCTTTCTCACTCGTGGTGTTTTTTCTAGATGGACATGACAGGCTTTGCCAAGTTGTGCTGTCTTTTACAGATTCAGGAATTTCCTGACAATTGAGCATGTTTTAAGCATGACTGCTTTCTGGATGTTGGTGCAGATGTATTTTGGTAGGCCCATTTTCTGATGATTTCAGAAAATAGTTTTTTGATGTGATGCCAGTGACTGATGTGACTAATGGAATAATTGTGACCTTTTCCTGTTGCCATAGTTCTTTGAGTTCCATGGCCAGTGGTGTATATTTTCCTGTCTTTTCCTCTTCCTTTTCTGCAACATTTTTGTCATTAGGTATTGCTATGTCAATAAGGTACGTGTGTTTTTCTTTTTTGTCTATGACCTTTATGTCTGGTCACTTGCAAGGTATTGCATTTTCCATATGAATTGTTCTGTCCCAATATATTTTATGATGTTCATTTTCCAAGATTGTTTCAGGTGAGCATGTATAGTATTGTTTAGGTTGTTTGATGAGGTTGAATTTGATGGCCAGTTTTTGGTGAATTATTTTTGCATCTGTATTGTGTCTGTCTGTATAGTCCATTCCTGCCAGAATTTTACATCCTCCTGTTACATGGTCTATTGTTTCTTGGAACTGATGGCATTTCTTGCATGTCTGTTTTATGATGTATTTTTGGTAGTTCTTGGTTGATATAACTTGATCCTGTATGGCTATTAGGAATTCTTCTGTTTCTGGAAATAGATCAACCTCCCTGAGCCGTTCGTATGATTGTTCTTTGATTAGTTGTGGGTTCTGTATTATGTTGCAGTGCTTCTCATGGAATGCTTTTGGTGCCCATTTTTCTTTTTTCTTTGCAAGTGTGAGTGGTCATGTTTGGTCTTCGTTTTGTAGTGCTATGCAGGGTGTAATTTTTGTCTGCTTTTGCTACAGCTTTATGAATGGGGGTGTTTTTAGAGTGGAAGAAATATTATTATTTATTTATTTATTTATTTATTTATTTATTTATTTATTCCTATACCGCTCCATAGATGAGGCTCTCTGATTGGCTGTGCTAGGCACCTGGTAGCTAGTACACCTATTCAGCCTAAGAACCTTTTGTACGCATTACAAGACACACCTCTTTTGGGTTTTTGCACACCAATTCCTCTTCACACACCAATTCCCTGCCTTTTCCGGCATTCCTCTAATGCCATTGTAATTTCCCACAATGCCCTGCAACTTCAACGGCGGCAGTCCAGCGCTCCTCGGAGGAAGGACAATACCGCTGCTTCCTCTTTCTCCTCAGTAAGCCCACCCATCCAGCTGTCTGGTGGGAAAACATGAGGCAGGGCTGTCCACTGAAAGGAGCCCCATCAAGTTGGGGTGGGCATGCCAAAGTCCTCTTCAAAGTGGAGCCACCAGAGTTAAGTTGGTATAAAGGGTGGAGAAATTTCAATTACGTCTGGTCAACTTTTATTCCACTTGGCATTGTGGGCTTTTTTGTTTGTTCGTTTTGCTTCTTATTATCCATCCCCCAAATGAGCAGCCTGTCGCCGTAAGCCAAGCATTCAGGCACATCCATGTGCAAGGGAAATATGCTGGACAATTGAACTGAAAGCATCAGGGCCCACAGGAAACGTTTTGCTAGTGGCTACGTCACCTCCCCTTTCTTTCTCCATTTGTGGGACATTCTTTCCATGTCTCCGGGAGACAGAGGATGACCGAATGCATTTCCCAGCCCCAAAGGGGCCCCTATCACTTGTCCAACAATTCATGTCACGACAACATTTTGTGTATATCTAGGTAAATGATCCCACAGCGTGGCCAAACTTCACTGTTCTGCTACTGGGATCAATAATTCAGTCAAATAAGTGCCAAAGACCAAGGGGTGGGGCGGGATGGGGAGGAGAGCAGGGGTGGGGGGACAGACAGCAGAAAGGAGGCATTTTGTAGAGAGACAAAGGCGCCATCCGTATTCTGTGGCTGCAGACAGAAGGTTTGGTGCATCAGCTACCGTTGGAAGTGAATGGCTGGGAGAGGAGGGGGAGAGAGAGGGAGATCGAAGGCAGCTTCATAGAATCATAGAATCAAAGAATAGCAGTTGGAAGGGACCTACAAGGCCATTGAGTCCAACCCCCTGCTCAGTGCAGGAATCCACCCTAAAGCATCCCTGAAAGATGGTTGTCCAGCTGCCTCTTGAAGGCCTCTAGTGTGGGAGAGGCCACAACCTCCCTAGGTAACTGATTCCACTGTCGTACTGCTCTAACAGTCAGGAAGTTTTTTCTGATGTCTAGCTGGAATCTGGCTTCCTTTAACTTGAGCCCGTTATTCTGTGTCCTGGGAGGATCGAGAAGAGATCCCAGCCCTCCTCTGTGTGACAACCTTTTAAGTATTTGAAGAGTGCTATCATGTCTCCCCTCAATCTTCTCTTCTCCAGGCTTCCTGCATTGAGCAGGGGGTTGGACTCGATGGCCTTGTAGGCCCCTTCCAACTCTGCTATTCTATGATTCTATGATTCTATGAATGGCAGAAAGTGCCCTTTCTGAGTGTGCTTTTGTGTGGGTGGCCCCCAAACAAAAACGTTGCATTGGAAGAGGGAAATGGTAGCCTGGAGTCACCCAGGGAGCTCAGATAGAGCAAAACTAGGAAATGTGCAAGGCCATGTGGTTTGCCAGGGTGGGCAATTGAAAATGGTGCACTTGAAGCAAAAAGCCAAACAGAGGCCTTAGCTAGACCTAAGGTTTATCCTGGGATCATCCCGGGGTCGTCCCTGCCTGCTCCCGGGATCCCCTGTGTGTCATTTACATGAACAGGGATGACCCCAGGACGATCCCAGGCTAAACCTTAGGTCTAGCTAAGGCCACAGAGACAGAGAGAGAAGCATGCTGTCAGCCAACCCCAGTACAAGGAACACGAACCCAGTTCCTCTGGCAAATGATAACAGACCAAGTCATATTCTTTCATGCTTCCCCTTCGCTGAGCAGTGAGAAGTTCAATGCAACCTCCCCAGAATACCAATCCTTTGGAGGAATGAGCACATAGTGATAATCTGCATATGTAATAATCTGTCCAGGCATTACGGGAGTACAGAAACAAGCACACAGGCACACCACTGCTAGTCCCAAAACAACGTCATTCTTCTCAAATCCAAAAACTACTTCTGTTCACATGGGTTTTTTTTTTAGAACTCTACCAGATTAGACTCAGCTCAGTTCTGGCAGGTGCTGTGACTCAAGCTGTTTTCCTGATTGTTGGAACAATTCTGGTGACCATTGCCAATTCATGCCCATTGGCCCCATCATTGAACAAAGCCTAGCACAGGACTTTGTGGCTCAAAACAATACTCTGAGATACGGGAAGAACAGTAGAGGAATCATATTCCCCATAATGAGAAGGAGCACCCTGATCATTTGACCAACACAAGGTCCACTTTGACTGGAACACTCAACCAGGACCAGTATCAGGGATCAGCATCCTCAGGCAACTTCTGAAACCCAGCTTCCCAGGAGGGCCCACTGTCATGATCCTCCAAACCCTCACTGTCTCATGGAAGACTTAGATGAGGACAGTATATATGCTGCTCTAGACTTGGCGGAACGTTCAGAACTTCATCCAGTGCCTTCCCAGCAAAATGATGTGGCCCTTCCACCTTCCTATCTCTAAAAATTAATCCTCAGTAGTGTCTCCTGCTCCTCTTAGAAGTCCTGTGACTACAAAGCCAAACAAGGAGCACTTAAAACGTACAGCCAGCTCTGCCAAGAATGTGGGGTCAACTGCAGAGCAGGCTTTGCCAACCTTCAGATGGCTTAAGCCCTTTGCTGGGACAACAGCACTCCCTAACTCAGCCAGCAGGCTTCACTGGGTGCTGTCCATGGTCCTGACATCTGCTTAAAGACACCTGCCTTAACCTGTCCAAAGAGAGACTTCGACTGCTTCCACTTTGCCTGTGAGCCTGAGCAGACCAGGATACCAACTACTATCCACCACTTCCCTTCTCTCTCTAGATAGGAGCAGGATTGCCCCGACCCACCCTTCAGCACCATACTACCTGCTAGAGGGAGGGCAGTGAACAGCATCTTGCTGAGAGGCACCCCAAATCTGGAGCTGTCCTTGCCCTCTGCTCCTTCTCCTTTACCAACCTGCCCGATCACTGAGGCCTTCGGAGGGCATGCTCCTGGTGGTCCCACGTGGCCCTGTGGCCCGATTGGAATCCACTAGGGGAAGAGTCTTTAGTGTAGTGACCCCCTTCTCTGTGGAACTCTCTGCCCCTGGAGGTCAGGCAGGCACCAACAGGCTGCTTCCGGCCCCTCCTGAAAACAACTCTTCTCTCCCTTCTCTCTCCTTTCGCCTGCAGATGTAGCGTGTTTTCTCCTTCCAAGGTTTTCTCCTTCCAAGGGAAAGGATGGGTTTTCCCGAGCAGAAATGGGAAGGGGAAAAAGAGAACAGTCACCATGGATCAGGCTTGAACTGACAACCCGCACAAGCCAATTTTGATGCCAGCATAGAATGATAAACATCCACCGCCTATTATTGAGTGGACTGAAGATCTCACTGCTCTTGCTGCATTTGAATGCATATCTTACAGTCATCAATTTCATCTGGATTCTTATTTAGACATATGGGGCCAGTTTGCACATCACGACAAGCCACTCAGAAAATAAGCCACCCTGAACAACCCTACAACAAGCCATGGGTTCTCAGGGTGGCTTGTGTGTGTTAACAACCCATGCTTAAGCCACCACACCAGATTTGGACAACACAAGCCACTCTGAAACAAGCCAGGGTGACAGAATAGTAGTTTTTATGCTTTTGATGATTTTACATTTTTGTATATTTGTTTTTAATGTCCACAATTTTTAACCTTTGTAAACCGCCCAGAGAGCTTCGGCTATGGGGTGGTATATAAATGTAACAAATAAATAAAATGTAATAAATGCTTTAAGGTAGATTCCTGCAATGAGCAGGGGGTTGGACTCGATGGCCTTATAGGCCCCTTCCAGCTCTACTATTCGATGATTCTATGAAATAAACCCACCATAGCGCGTCATGTTGTGCAAACCAGGTCGCGGCCTGCTTATATTAATGTGTCTATTTGAAACAGAAGCGTCGAAACTTTTTTTTCTTTAATCAAAGCCGTCGAGAACAGTTGTTACGACTGGAAATGCTTTTGTTCCTGGTTTTCTTATGTTCTTGCTATCGGTGTTATTGTTTGCAGGTTCCCCCCCCCTTCATTTTATTTTGTTAGAACTGCAAATAACATACAGAGAGAGAGAGAGAGAGATTGAGAGAGAGAGAGAGAGAGGTTTTGATACTCTTTTTGCAATAAATATGAGCTGGGGGGTGCCTTTGCTTCCCTTCCACTCTTTCACCCTCTCTGGGTTGTTTATTTTTCCTCAGCCAAGAGGTTCGGCTGTTAATTCTGTGTGACTGAGTAGTTTTGAGGAGAAGATGAGCGGAGGCAGGGGGCGGGGGGGGGGTCAGAGGAAGAGATGGCTGCCTGGAGACAAGGAAGGGGGTGAGGTGGGGTTAACTCCCAGCTCCCATTGCAAAACTGTTTACTCTTTCCTGATGCCTCTGGCCTGCTGAAGTAACTACTCCTTCACCCCCGCTGAGCCCATCTGTTTTGTCGGCTTGTCTCCCTGCTGCCCTAGGCAAGCAGCTGGCCAGCGTATCTTCAGCTACTGTATATAAACCCTCGGAGGACCCAAAAAGTAAAATAAAAAAAAACATGCCTATTTCTTTAAACAATAAATAAATTTAACCCTAACTGGCAAGGGCAGAAGGCAGGGCAGAGAAGATGAAGCCAGGATGTCGGACATGTTGCATCTTGCTTGCGGAGGGTAGAGAGACACCCAGTTGAACCTGGTTAAATGGCATATTGGACTTCCTGCCTCCGTCGCAGAGCCAAACACTGACCCTTTGGGCTAGTCACAGCATGGCTAAGGGTCGTTATGGATAGGGTGACCATATGAAAAGGAGGACAGGGCTCCTGTATCTTTAACAGTTGCATAGAAAAGGGAATTTCAGCAGGTGTCATTTGTATATATGCAGAACCTGGTGAAATTCTCTCTTCATCACAACAGTTAAAGCTGCAGGAGCTATACTAGAGTGACCAGATTTAAAAGAGGGCAGGGCACCTGCAGCTTTAACTGTTGTGATGAAGAGGGAATTTCACCAGGTTCTCCATATATGCAGATGACACCTGCTGAAATTCCCTTTTCAATACAACTGTTAAAGTTACAGGAGCCCTGTCCTCCTTTTCATATGGCCACCTTAGCTATGGATATGTCAGGGGAAGGGACAGAAGTCAGATGCAAGAGTCAGATGCAACAGCAGCTTGTATTTCCGGATTGAGGTGTGTGTGTGTGTGTGTGTGTGTGTGTGTGTGTGTGTGTGTGTGTGTGTGTTTGCATGCGTGCACACATGTGGGTGGGTGTTTTTTCCACACTTAAACATACACCTTTTTTTTCTGGCCCTGCTTTAACACAAGCACCCTGACATGCCAGTGTTCTGAGACATGAAGGTTTTCCTAACATAGGGACAAATTTTGGTCAAAGCTTCAACTGCTAAACCAGGGTCTCTCCGGATGTTTGGGCCTTCAACACCCCTCATGGTTGGCTATGCTGGCTAGGGCTCTTGAGAATTGTAGGGAAAAGATCTGGAAGGCCACAAGTTATCCACCCAGCACTAAATGTATCAAGTCTATAAATGCCTGCCTTGAAACTCCAGGCATCACTTGAATTAAAGCTTTATACTGGTGTGTGTGTTTTAAAAAAGCCCATTATCCCAGAATATCCGACCCCTGAGAGAGAAAATAATGAAATATCTCCTCTTGCCAACTAGCCCCACGTTGGGGTGTCTGTTCTGCTTGACATTGTAATCTGCAGAAAACCTTCAACTGCTGCGACCTGCCTTTACTCTATTGAATCTTCAGCAGCATTTGATATCAAGATGGGCGAAAGTCCAGGATTTATTTTTTACAAGACGTGAGACTTGCGGGCAGTAAAGGTTTAACAAGGGCTGTATTTACTGGGCAGCAAGCAATCTGCTCCTTTGACACCTCACCACACTCGGCACTCGGCGAAATTTATTACATTTGGGCGCCTTTTAAGAAAGAGGTTTACTGACCAGTTTTCTGCCCCTTTGAATCAAGAGCAAAAGTCTTCACTCAAGAAGAAGTAGGAGTGGATGAGAAATTACTCATTTCCATACTATGGAAACCATTCTAGGCCTTATACTCGACTAGAATGCTTCTGAATTTCTCTCCAAATCTTGTCGTTCTCGATTTAATTTATTTACTGGGATAGCATGTCGAGTTGCCTAATACCAGGGCCAGATCTACACCAAACAGGATATAACACTTTGAAAGCGGTTTATGGTATGTGTCACTGGGACCCAACAGTTGTCAGTGCACTTCAATACCATTATAAAGCAGTAGTGTAGATCCTGCCCAGGTCAGACTATCCGTTTAGCCCTCAGGTGTTCAACCTCACCCCAGTTTCCCCAACCACTGATAGTTTGCTGGTCTCCTGACTTCAATTTCTAACTATTGGTGGTTAGCAGAAGGATGTGCATAATTTCTGATGCTCTGTTTTAATATTGATTGTTCTTTGATCATGGGTTGTTTTCTTAATCTGTCTTGTTTTAAATACATTGTTTTGCAATAATAATGTTGTATTCTTACTGCTGTCGGCCACTCTGAGAAATCTGTGAGTGGAAGGATGGGATATAAATATATTAGTCACACAATCCCATGCACGTCTACTCAGAAAATAGCCCCACTGAATTCAATGGGATCTACCCCCAAGGAAGCATGCATAGCATAGCAGGCTTAAAGACGTCTTTAACGACTGTGCCCTAGAACAGTTGGTCATGGAACCGGCCAGAGGGGAGGCAACCCTGGACTTAATCCTAAGTGGTGTTGCCCAGGAACTAATACAAGATGTAAATATGGTTGAACCAGTCGGTAACAGTGACCACAGTGCTATCAGATTCAATTTATACTTAAGTGGGAAATTGCCCAGGAAGTCCAACACAGTCACATTTGACTTCAAAAGAGGAAACTTCTCTAAAATGAGGGAACTGGTGAAAAGACAGTTGAAAAGGGGGATCAAGAGGGTTAAATCCTTGCAAAATGCATGGTGCTTACTCAAAAGCATAATAATAGGAAAGGTAGCACCAAGTCCAAGAGGCCACCAGTATGGTTAACAAGCAGTGTCAAAGAAGCTATTGTAGAAAAGAGGGCTTCCTTCAGAAAAAGGAAGTCTTGCCCAAGTGAAGAAAATAAAAGGGAGCACAAGCTTGCATAAAGGCGATGCAAACAAACAATAAGAGATGCAAAAAAAGCATTTTGAAGGGCACATCGCTAATAATATCAAGGCCAACAATAAAGAATTCTTTAAATATATCAGAAACAGGAAAGCAGCTAGGGAAGCAGTTGGACCGTTGCATGACAACAGAGTTAAGGGAGTACTACAGGAGAACAAGGAGATTGCAGAGAAGCTGAATTAATTCTTTGCATCGGTATTCACTGCAGAGGATACAGGACAGATGCCAAAACAGGTAGAAATTGAGAGGGTGATGCCTTTTCTGGCATGGAACACGTTGATGGGGGAAGGGGAATGTTTGCCTGAGTTGTATTTCTAACCTAAATCGGTACACAATTCACTGCAAAGTCACTTAGGGACTTAAAGGTCGATGCAAACAACATCTGATACAAACTCTCCACTAAAGAAACAAGTAATTTCCCTATATTTGTAGGGGGGGGGGAGTAGCTACCAGCTAGGACTAGCTGGAAAATATCTTTGAAGGTTTGCAAGAGCCATTCGTTCCTGGAGCCAGGATGACATGACTCTAAAGATCCCCTTTTCTTGTCCTTGGAATGGACACAAAAGGCCCTTTTGTGTCATTGTTCGCTGAGCCTGAAATATTCCTAGGGTGGCTGGCGTGGAAAGAGGAAGAGGCTTGCTGATGACAAAGGCATCTGCAGCATCACCCCTGCGGCCTCCCTCCATCGTCCTTTACAGAACTCCCTGCTTCACCCCATAACCATCCTGGTACTTGCTTCCCAAAAGCGAACTGAATAGCAAAGGCCTTGGTTGGTGGGCGCTGTTGTGGTTTTGAACTTAGAGCCAGATTCTCCAATCTACTAGGAGAAGAGGCACAGCTTTCCCTGGACCAGGCTATGACAAGGGGAACACTGCATGTTTGAATGTTCCCTGCACATAGAAATCTAGACTATCAGGGAGAATGGTTCAGGCTAGTCATCTTCTTGCAGCTTTTCTTCTTTTTCCGCTTGTACTTTTATATTGTTGTTCTAAATTTTATATTTTATGTTGGTTTTAAATTTTGTGAACTGTCCATCGGCTATTGGGCAGTATAGAAATGAAATAAAATGAAATGAAATAAAATAAATAAATGTTCTGCATTCAAGGAGTTTTGGTGGGCAGGAGATTCAAATCTGGAAGCCCCCGCATCTTACATATCTGCTGTCTGAAAAGTGGTAGAGTCCAGGACAAGCTTTACCACTTGATTTTGCTGATTGTATAAAAATGACCCAGAGTTGGGCAAGAAAAGAAGAGCAAGTGAAACACCTTTGAGCTGGCTCAGAAGACAGCTGTCCGTGAAATTTAGCCCTTTTTACTGATTGAATATTAGCCCTTTTTACAGATTGAAAGTCACTTTGTTACTTTAGGAACATAAAATACAATTACATACGACTTGGTTTGGCCTAAAATTATTACATTTGGTATATTAAAATTACAGTGTATTCAAATAATTATTACAAATTGAATTGAATTTTTTTAATTTTTACCTCTATTTTTGTAACAAATGGAGCTACAAGCTTCTGAACTATAAGGAACACCTGAACTGTAAGGAACCTCTTGGTTTTGCCAGTTTATGAGGAGCAGGCAAAAACAATGTTTAAAAAAACAAGAAACCATCAACATTAGTAACAAAGAAAATTATTTATGTTTCCGCTAGTCCTCCACAGTGTCAAGCAGACATAAAGCACCTATTCCCATAAAAAAGAACTGAGAAAAAGGGTGGACCAAGATTCAATGAGTATGCATGAAATTTAATCAGACTCATTTTCTGAGCTATAGCTCTCACTATCAGTTTCAGTCTCTGCTTCGATGGCAGTGCTGCCCCCTAGAGGCAGAAATGCATCTTGCGCTTGCATTTGAGAGTTGTAGTCTCAGTTTGCCAGCTAGGACTTGCTTGTCCTCAGTGCACAGAAATTGTAATAATCTGATACTGTACATAGCTTTTAGAAATCATTTGGAGAAGTAAATATATGAACACCTCATCTTAAACATTTTATTCGTCATGCTAAAAAAAAAATTCCATAATCCATTTTCTTCATTTTTTTCATTCCCCCCCCCCCAATTTTTCAGGGATAAAAAAACCAAATAAGGCTTTGTGGGGTGGGGTGGGAAACGGGGGGGGGGACTTTTCCCCCCAAAATTTTCTGAGTTTTTCCCAGGCCTTCGTATTTCTAAACGCAACTGAGGTGTGCAAACACACACAAAGACGGCAATCCAGTCAGACCCACCTCAGCTGGATTCATGGGGGGTTGTAGAACAGCTCTTGACTCCCAGGCAAGAACAAGACACTTAGCCTCATTTACTGCCAGCCACTTTCAGGCTTTGAGAATTTTATTTAGGTTTACTGTGTTTTTAATCAGCTCTATAATAAAAGTCCTCTTTCAGCTGTTATCTTCCCTGTCAGGGTCCAGGGCGTGGGCAGCAAGGCCTTAGTGCAGGAATGCCGGGGCTGGGATGGATGGCAGTGGAACTGAAAACAGAGCCCAGGCAGGGCCGGAGGCAAAAGGCTAGGTCCAGAGGCAAGCAGGTTTCAGAGTCCAAAGCAAAACAGAGTCCAAGCAGAGCCAGAGGCAAAAGGCGTGGTCAGGTGAAGCAGAAGGCCAGGCCCCAGCTGGTCTGCATCAGTTCATCTGGGAGTGCTGCTGATATGGGCCTGGATCCTACAACTACTCTGCAGCCGGCAAGGTGCACTGCAGCTACCCGGTGGTGCTGCAGGACAGATCCTGACATTCCCCCTTTCCCAAAGTGAGTTTCTCCCCCCCCCCCATGCAACAGGAGAGCAGGGGTGAGGACCTTGCATCATCTCACTGCTAGTTACATTCTCCCAAACCCCCAGTGGTTTTGCAAGCTAAGCAGGGTGGTATTTCACCATCCCAACTCCAATTATCAACTTCTAACCTCAGTTCTACACCTCTACTCAGTTCCACAACTCATCTTTTCCTTGAGCCACCTGTCCAAATTCCTCTTCCTTACTCCATTACCTGCTCTACATTACCTGCAAAAAATATATTAAAAATCACCAAAATGCTCCAGAAGGACTCTGTGTGTGTGTGTGTGTTGATGACATCACGGGTGTTAGCCAATAAGCATCCTTCAGAACCAACTTTCCCCTGGTTTAAACTGACCTCGGTAGAAACAGCCAGAATCAATTTTTCAGGCCCCGCCCCAGAACAGCAATGGATATATTTGCATTGGACGTAGCAAGGATGTTTTCTTGCTGGCACGACCACTCTCAAATGTCATGCTGTCTTAACTAGGAAAAGTTCTCTCCTCCAAGCTCATGTGTCACCCATCCCAGCCTATAACTGAAAAGTCAAGATTTGGGCCATGACATTCCCCCAGGTCTTATTTAAAATAAAATAAAATAAAAATAAAAAGGCAAGAATGTGCCTTCCAGCTCAGCTTTGCTTCTTGGCTGTGCTCAGCTGTAACAATGCCTGCAGTTAATCAGCTTTCTTCCTCCCCTGTCACCACCGCACACAAAGGAATTAGCAGCAAGGTCTGCAGGGAACATCCAGATAATTTGGCCAGCTGAAGAAAAGACATTGGGAGCAGGCCGGGGAGGGGGGGAGAGAGATGAAGAGAGAGATGGAGGAAGACCAGAAAGGCAGGGAAGCCGCACAATAGAATTAGCCAGGAATTTACTCTGTCTGACCTCCCCATAAATATTTAGATATAATCATCATTACCTCGGAGTAAATTAAGTTATAAACAGCCTTCAAAACTGCACATGACAAATGCCTCTCGGCATGCAGCAGGCACTCCGTTGCAACTTAATGTGGAACGGGAGACCCGCAATCAATCAAGAGGCAGAAGTGCCGTCCGATGATATCAGCCAATATAAACCTAAGTCCAGCTGGACAGGAGATGTACACCCACCCGCCGGTCCTGACTGGGCCCATCCAGACAGGGTGGCAGATGGTAACAAGGAAGGGTATATGACAAGGAAACAATGACCCAGGAGGAACGGTGATTGGTGCTGTCACACAAAGGCAGCCCACAATCATTGTCGGCTACTCGGCTTACCTTTCCCGAAACTCAAGTCTTTGTATTCAGGCTCCGTCCAGGCCTTCTTTCCACAATGTGGGTGGAAGTCCTCCTCTGGAATACTGAGGAAGGAAGGAAGGAAGGAAGGAAGGAAGGAAGGAAGGAAGGAAGGAAGGGTCCATCAATTTTCAGAACGAGTGCTGGTTCCAGGATTATTTGGGCAGGGGGGGGTGTCCTCAGCAGGCTCCCCTAACCTGAAAGAGGCCGAATGTACAAACTGAGCATCCTCTGAGGCTGCATCTGATCTTCAGCTCTGTGGAAACTGGAAATAGTAGCACTCTAGGGCCCATGGGCCCCCTGCTGGACCCGGGGCCCTGACAAATGCCCAACCTTGCCACCTTCTGGAGAATGGCCCTCTTCCGAATGGGCAATGGGGCTGGAGAGACTTGGCCACTCATGAACTTATTGTCTCAGACGTGGAAGAGCAGCCTGGAGACACAGCTGTCCCTGGTCTGCTGTGTTGTTGGCCATGTGCTCCAGCCGCCACCATGGCCTAGTCAAGTGCTTCTGGAACAAATGACCCTGCACTTTCTTTAGCAAAGTGGTAGCGAGGGCCACTCAATCCTCCTTGCAGATTGGCATTGCTGAGCTCAAACGTTTCTCTTTGAACGTCGTTGCCGGACATGGACCCAATCTGTGCCTTATTTTTAAAGCCATTGAAAAAATTAAATAACAAGGTTTTTTAAAAAAGAAAAAAGGGGGGGGGAGATAACCACAACTGCTGGAGTCACTAGGTCAAGGGGAAAGAGGGACCACTGCTGCTCCTTCCTCCTTCCACCTGTCTCTGTGGGAGAGCTTGTAGTGAGAAGCCCGGTGATTCCTGAAGCCGGCCCGGCCCTATTAACTTTCGAAACACAAGTAGACGGGAATCCCGTCCCCCGCTCAGGATTTCAAAAAGGCAGAAGACTCCCAGCCATGTTGTGGAAAGGATGTGTGAAGCACGTGGGGCTAGTGGGTGCTGGTGGCTCCGATGTCAGTGGGGTGGTAAATCCCAACCAGAACCAACCAGAACTGTAAAGGTGCTCTCCAAGGTGCTGAACCCTGTCCCCCAAATCAGTGCAACACCTTGGACAGCTCCTTTAGAGTTCTGCCTGTAACCTGGAGCAGATTCACCAACCCACTGATACCACGGCTGCCAGCCTCCTCTGAGGAGAACCTGCAACAAAAAAGAAGCGGGCCTGCTGACTGAACACCTGAAAAGGAGCGGAGTGCTCCTTTTCAGGGTGCCAGCCAGTCATGCCGTCCTCTTTTTGGCAACTCCATTACATCCCCCCTTCCAACCTGGTTTTCCATCTGCAGACAGAATCGTGTACCCCGGAGCAGACTTCATTGGGATGTTTTGGTTTCAAGGAAGGGAAAGGAATTAACATAGGTGCAGGGGAGAAGCTTTACTTTCCTTCACTTTCTTTTATTGTTTAGACATCAGCCGGTTTGCCAGCGGTTTCAGGGACACAGCCGAAGGAGGAGAGTGGTGGCATGAATTGCTTTGTGCGCGCACATACACACACACACTGTAGCCCCATTTTCAGAAATGCACCCTCCACCCAAAACTGGGCAAACCCAGAAAGAGGCTAAAAAGAAAGCAGCCCTGATTTAAAACATCTGTTCCCTTTCAAACTACATATCCAACTGCCGATTTTGATCAGTTTGCCATATTCAGAGAACAGTGGATCAGTTCCACCATCATGTAGAGACCAAATTCCCCAAGCCTCCCTCTCCAGCATCTGAGCAGCTGTCCTCTGGACAGCCAGAGACTTTTACAGTCAGACGATCTCAGCCCATGGGAGCCAGAGACGCTTTGCTGCCTGCTGCATCTTTCGGTGACATCACAGCCACTCAACCAATCACATTCAAAGGCTTCGCCACTACCAGCACAAAAGTTCCTTGGCACATTATAATACCACCCCGCCCCACCCCCACCCCTCAGCCCTCAACTCCAAATATCAACCAGCAGAGCTACTGTGTGACAGACGGGGAAATAATTAAAAGTAAACGAAATCAAATGCAAAGATCTTCCTCAATCATGAATATTTATAGAGTGTCGTGGGTCGTAATGTTGTTTGACCTCCTGATCTGTTACTGAATAAGACGGATCTCCTCCTCTTAGACCTGCTAGGCGGCCTCTGAAGAAGGCATGAATGAACTGTATCATTAAAGTACTTGGTGAAATAGAGGTTATGCTATAAACATTTTTTGAAAAATTAAAGACCTCTGTGGAGTTGTAACCGTATTTGGGAAGACTTAGTAAGCATAAATCTGCTTGCTTAGTTTCCCTCGGAGCTATAATGCAGAGCCAACGCACACTAATCGCTCCATCCCAATAAATTATTACAATTAAGCTCAACTCTCTGTCACACCTTCAGGAAGAGCTGCCCAGCAGGGGTTCTTCTAATGCATTTGTCTCTGTAAGAAGGAGCAGAAGGGAGACGCATTGGGTGTCTTTGCCCTCCCGCTGAGTTCTTCTCAGGCACTAGGCATAAAATGTAAAACCTTTCTGGCTCGTGGAAAAGGCAAGGTAATATGTATACCGGCACATAGCCATGATTTCACTATACATTCCCAAATACATGGGCCCAAAATGTGCAAACTGAAATTTCAGTATTAAAAAAAAAAACACGTTTCTAGTCCTTATTACTATAGAACAACCCTTGATGGAAGTTCAGGCAGAGACCAGGTTCCAAATACTAGGAGAAGGCCAGATAGCCTTGTTTTGATGTGGCTTTTGATCCTATAAGATGCAAATACAAGTAATTAATTAACTCTTCATATTTTGGTCAAAGTGCCACTTGTGGGGAGGGGCAGCAGTTTAACTTTCCTGCCTTTTCCTGTTCCTTCAGGGATACTGCAGGTGTTGTTTGGCTAGCAGTCCACCCTTCTCACTGGCTGGGAGCATTGTATATCAGCCTTCCTCATGCAGGTCAACCCAAATCCTAGCCCAGACTTCCCCAACATTTTGCCCTCCAGATATGTTGGACTCAGGGCCGGCCCTGCCATTAAGCAGAATGAAGCAGTGGCCACAGGCGGAAATGCTGGGAGGTGGCAGCAAAATATTGGAAGAAAGACCTGTGTGCAATGGAACCTGCTCTGCAATCCCTAAGTTAGCCTGCTGCCTTCTGGTACAGTGGAGGATTCTGGGCCCAATCCACTTCCTCTGGACCCACATCCAGCTTAGATATCATCTGCCGGTTTAGTCGTCTTTTGTACATGGAATGGGAGACAGACACTCTCATTCTCTTTACCATCAAAATATCTTGCCCCAGCCCTAGTTGAACTGGACTAACACTCCCACAAGCTACCAGCCAACTGGCTGGGGGATTATGGGTGTCGTAGCCCAATGCATCTGGAAGGTACCAAAATGGAGAAGACCGCCCTTGCAAGGCTGTTGAAAACCTCATGAAATTTGGTTAGGACATGATGGTCCATCTGGCCCAGCTCCTGTTCAATATGCCAAGACAAATGAGCAAAGCAATTGGGCCAGTTTGCACGATCAACATGGATTAAACAAGCCACAATACATGCCAGGTATCATTTACCTAATCAGGTCATCCCAATCTGGGTGGCATGGTTTTTGGAGAAGGAAACAACCCTCCATAACCCAAAAACAGCCCATGGGATATTCAAGGGCTGTTTCTCCCTTCAACAACAAGTCATGGTTCAGATGACCTCACACAAACCTGATTAGCTTATTCATCTGGCAGGTGATTAAACTAGAGGTGCCCGGTGCACATGCCTTGTTTAACCCACAGTGATCGTGCGAACCAGGTAGGCTGTGGCCATCATACTACCATTTGGAGTCAAAGTACCCAGTGATCTGCTGTGTCCAATACAAATCCTTCCCTTATTTGAAAAAAGGTGGAGGGAGAGAAAAGAAAAAAAGAAGAGGGAGATGTGTGGGTCATAAGCCTGGCTTGAGCTATGCCTGGAGGACAAATTTGCTTTTATGAGCATGAATAATGCATACATGTCCTTCTATTATTAATAGATATCACATGAACCAGCCTGGTTCATTCACCCAATCATCCCTCTTCTCACATCCACCCTGCCCAATCTTACGTGAACCACTAGATGAATTTTTCCCAACCCGGTGCCCTTCCAATTCCCATCATCCCCAGCCAGTATGGTCTGTGCTGGCTGGGGATGATGGTACTTGTGATCTGATGCACCTGGAGGGAGCTGGGTTGGGGAAAAGCTCTCCTAGACGAATGGAACATCTTAAAATCCTTGCTACCTGAAAATAAATAAATGCATCCAAGTCTGGTCCTCTTCCTCGCTAGGATGTCCTCTGCCCCTGTTGGGAACGAGAGAGTCCAGTATGCCCAGTTTACACGGGTAGGTTTGCAAGGAAGTGTGTGGACTGGGCCTGGTGTAGGAATGTGAATGACTTGGCAGGATCAGGACTAGGGCAAAATCAGCCCCAAGCAGGAGACAGAGCAGAAATCTATGGGTGCTGGGTCAGAGGATGGCTGCATCTAGCTCAATGTTGCCTTCACTGGCAACAGTATTCAAGGATTTTAGATGTGGTCTTTCCCAACTTCTAACATGAATCTGGGACCTTCTTCTTCCGTAGCATAGGCACCATCCATGAGCTACACTGTGGCTAGTGCATAAATTACAGGCAAAGGGGGGGGGTCCCTGCCCCCTTCACTCCTTATGATGGCCACATAAGAGCTTCATCCCATGTACCTATTTCCCTCGAATTATCCCCTATAGCGCTAAGCTGTCATTGTTGTTGTTGTTGCTAGCTAAATCACACCCTGGGTGGCGGCACTCCTAAGATCCTTTGTATACCAGGAAAAGGGTTTAAGGGGGGAAATGTTAAAAAAAAAACCATTAAAAAAATCAACGGATGACCCAATCTGATTCAAATTTGGTATGCTTAAAGCCCTCCTTAATATCTATTACTGTGCAAATTTTGATGGCTTTATCTTTAAAGCTTACACAGATGTAAGCATTTGTTTAATTTGTACTTTAAACATATCAAATCATCCTCCTGCACCCCCAGTGGCCGCTCCGAGAACAACAAAAGATTTGCTCCAAAGGTGGTATTAAAATACTAAGAAGCACAATTAAAGCTTCTTTAAAGTTACCTAGGGAGGTTGTGGGCTCTCCCACACTAGAGGCCTTCAAGACGCAGCTGGACAAGCATTTGTCGGGGATGCTTTAGGGTGGATTCTTGCATTGAGCAGGGCGTTGGACTCGATGGCCTTGTAGGCCCCTTCCAACTCTGCTATTCTATGATTCTATGATTCTAAAGCAGGATGCATGGGAGTACTACACAGTCAAAGCAGATTATAAGCTGGAAAACTTCGGAGTCCTTTGCACGCAATTCGCAGTGACTGCACAGTATAACCCTGCTGTGATGAAGCTATTAGTGAAGGCTACAAGGGGCATGATTTGATTAAGACTGGGAGGAATCATGAGAGAGAGCTTGTAGATTTCATTAAAGTAGGGTGACCCTATGGAAAGCTGCAGGAGCCCTGCCCTCTTTTTTATCTGGTCACTCTAGCATAGCTCCTGCAGCTTTAACTGTTGTGATGAAGAGGGAATTTCACCAGGTTCTCCATATATACAAATGACACCTGCTGAAATTCCCTTTTCTATACAACTGTTAAAGATACAGGAGCCCTGTCCTCCTTTCCATAGGGTCACCCTAGCTACTGTCACGAAAAGCTTTAAGTGACAACATGCTGGTATATTTTTGTATTCCCGCCCCTTTGCCTTTGACCCCACCGACCACTAGAGCATGGCCCCTGAGAGCTTCTCCTAAATTGACTTCAGAAACATGTTCTCCACCCCTGGAATAGGTAAAACTATGCATATTCACTCAGAAGTTAGTGCCATTGGGTTCAATGGGGCCTGCTCTAAAGTAAGTGCGCAGAGGATCACAGCCTCTGTATACACCGTGTCCTATTTAACAACCAAGAGCTGTACGAGGAAGACCTAAAATGTACATAATTCATCCGCCCCGCCCCAACCTCCCCTCTCAGCCCAGAAATGAAAAATTAAACCCTGGAAGATTTATTAAATTGATCTGTAAAGAGAAATGTTTAAATTCTCTCTGTTAATCGTTCAAATGTAATTGAATTTATGCGGGACGCGGAGGGTCGAGGCGGCAACAGTGTTGCCTGTGGAAGAAACCGAGGCATCATGGCAGGCTTGGAGGGTTACCCGGGCAGCACGAAAACAAATAGCTTGGATCCATTTAACAGAATGACAGAAAGGTATTGACTTCTCAACTCCAATCCGTCGAGGGAGTGTGTGCAAAATAAGATGATCAGGTGAGCAAGCAAGGCCTAGCTACAGTTATCCATGCTCTGATAACCTCTCGCTTGGATTACTGCAATGCGTTATACGTGGGGCTGCCTTTGAAAACGGTCCGGAAGCTTCAACTGGTGCAAAACAGGGCAGCAAGGTTATTAACAGGGACTGGCTGGCGAGATCACATCACGCCAGTCCTTTTCCAGCTTCATTGGCTGCCAGTCCAGGTCCGGGCCCAATTCAAAGTGCTGGTATTGACATTTAAAGCCCTAAACGGTTTGGGGCCAGGTTATCTGAAGGAACGACTCCTCCCATATGTACCTACCCGGACCTTAAGATCATCTACAGGGGGCCTTCTCCGTGAGCCCCTGCCAAAGGAAGTGAGGCAGGTGGCTACTAGGAGGAGGGCTTTCTCCGCTGTGGCAGCCCGGTTGTGGAACAAGCTCCCCAGAGAGGTCCGCCTGGCGCCTACACTGTACTGCTTTCGTCGTCAGCTGAAGACCTTTTTATTCACTCAGTATTTTAACACTTAATTTTAACTTAAATTTAAATTTTACTGTTTTAACTCTGTATTTTAATCTTATATCAACTTTGCTGTGTGGTTTTATCCTGGTTGTGCTTTTTATACTGTATTTCGTAATTGTGTTTTAACCTGTTGGGTGTTTTACTGTGGTTTTAATTTTTGTGAACCACCCAGAGAGCTTCGGCTATTGGGCGGTATAGAAATGTAATAAATAAATAAATAAATAAGGCCGACATGGTAAGTTCCAGTGTTACACTAGTGCAGGAGCAGAACTCAGGCTCTGTACAAGGTAAGCAGCTCAGTGGTGCAGGCTTTGCATAAGGAAGGCTCCGGATTCAATCCCCGGCATATCAGGATAAGGCCAGGAAAGATACTTGCCTGAAACCCAGGACAGCAGCCGTCAGTCAACTTAGAACAGGATTGTTGAACTTTTTACAGCCCGAGGGCTAAATTCAGAAAGCCTCTTAGGGGCCTCCTTCCAGTAGTGGGCAGGGCCAACTGGAAATGGCTGGGGCAAAAGGGACAGGGCCAAAATACATTAAAAAAATACTAGCGTATTTAACTTCAGACTGTTACTATCCATAACTGAGACTCAGGAGAGGCATTTCAACTTTGTTGAAGGGGATGAGACTGCATAAAATCCAAGAAAATGGCACAAAATCCAGGAAACCTCCCTGGGGCTGTCTACATGCACGAAAACCCTTGGGGTGGCTGCGTAGTGATGCTGTATCAATTATACAACGCAGCAGCCACCTCGCAGCCATTGCAGGCCTTTTACCGCAAAGCTGTGAAGCAAAAAAGTCAAGGACTTGCCCCCACGGGTTTTTTCTCCCTGGAGGGAGGCGAGTACGGCTCATCCGCCATCTATCCTCACTCCAGAGAGAAGGAAGTAGGATTCCCATGGAAGAAAAGGAAAGATGGATCAAGCCTCTTGCTTCATTATTTTCCTCCTTCGCTGACTTCCTCTGTGTTAATCTGTCACAAACAATAGTCACACTTGTAGCTTCATCCCACGTACCTGTTTCCCTCGAATTATCCACTATAGCTCTAAGCTGTCATTGTTGTTGTTGTTGCTAGCTAAATCACACCCTGGGCAGCAGCACTCCTAAGATCCTTTGCATACCAGGAAAAGGTTTTAAGGGGGGAAATGTAAAAAAAAAAAAAATCATAAAAAATCAACGAATGATCCAATCCAATTCAAATTTGGTATGCTTAAAGCTCTCCTTAATATCTATTACTGTGCCAATTTTGATGTCTTTATCTTTAAAACTTACACAGATGTAAGCATTTGCTTAATTTGAAGCTTAAAAGTATCAAATCCTGCTCCTGCACACCAGCGGCCGCTCGGAAAACAACAAATGATTTGCCGCTCGAAAAGTAGTACCAAAATAGCTCGGGTCTTTTGCCTTTGAAGCACAATTAAAGCAGGATGCATGGGAGTACTTCACAATAAAAGCTGATTATAAGCTGGAAAACTTCAGAATCCTTTGCACGCAATTCGCAGTGATTGCACAGTATAACGCTGGGGTGATAAAGCTTTTGAATGCCTCGTTATCGCCTCATCCATTTGCCAGAGCAAGAATCACCCTGGAACTCTGGCAGCTCTGAACTGTACCACTCCTGCTCCGAAAAAGATCCTGGAGCTGCGCTCCCCCATGTTTCCACCTCACTACATCATTGTGTTTTGCTCAGAACCTTTTTAAGTGCCAGGTGATTTACCTGGTGAGCGTCCTCTTCCTTTGGGTATACTCTGAGCCACTTCCAGCTGCCCTACCTGAGTTTTCTTGCTGGGCACTATTTCCCTTGAATGACGTTATTGCCCCAGGCTCAAACTCCTTCCCATTGGTTGCGGGGATGCCATTTCCACCTAGATGGGCCTTCTCTGATTGGTGGGAGAGGGGGTCATAGGCAGCCAATCCTAGGATGATGCAGAAATTCTATCCCCAAGGAGCTGGAACGCTTCCTCCTGCTGGGCAGGGATTACAGCTACCTGCAGTGTTCAGGGATGATGTAGTTCCCACAAAGAATCCATCAAGGTGGGACTTCCAGGAATTTGACAGAAGGGACCCTGGCCCTACTAGTCGACTGCCATCAACCTGAGCTCTTCCCCCATGGGGAGCAGTTGGAGAAAGGAGGGCAGCGGATAACGGCACTGCTTCCGTAAATCCCAGGAGGAAACGGCGCCATTTGGTGACATTTGTGCAGCAAATTGAAATTTCAGGTTTCTCCGAATGCATTTGTAATCAGCAGCTGCATCCCTTCTGGCATCCATGGGTAACTTATCACCTGGACAGCCACAATCTGGGCTTTCACAACTATATTGAACTTCTGTACTGCATTCTTGAAGGTTATATATTAATTCCTGATCAATACCAAAAGACGCAGCCTTTCTCTCCTGCCCACCCCCTTCCCTCCCCCCCCCAACTCCCACCCTGGCCTTCCACCTTGCAGCCAGCCCTCTCACAAAATGCATTATCTTACATTATTTACAATCCTCCAATTTTCTCCAGTAAGTCGCCTTCAATCGCACGGTTTCCATCATTTGGGATTGCCAGAGACCAGGAACTGCTTGTAGATTTGCATCCTATACATAGAAGGTAATGAAGAAAGTTGAAGAGAGGAAAACTGAGCCAATACACACACACACACACACCACCCAACTGTCATAATATGAGCACAGATCAGAGACAATGCCTTCTAGTAAGGGTTGTACGAAACAGTTTCACAACTTCTGAGAAGTTTTGGCAGCCCACGGAATGATCCCATTTTGTTGTGCCCAAAGCTGGGAGTGTATTTCAGCATCCGGAAGAGAGTCTGCAACGCACTCCAGACGTGTGCAGATAGGGTTAACAGCAATGCATGTCTCCTAGGCCTCCCGTATGTCAAGGGAACAGTGACATCCATGCCCCTATTGCAGGGCTGAACAACCCTCGGCTGAATTGCCAAAGCCCTCTGCAAGCAATCCATCCACGCCTCTAGGAAGAGTGATCGATCCAATTCTGAGCAGCCTACTCACTCAGTAGGGAGGAAGAGGAAACAAGAGAGGGAGGAAAGAAGGGAGAGAGAGAAGTGGGGAGCAGGAAGAGAGGGAGAGAGAAAGGTGGCCGCACCCGCCGTTGACTCTGGCCCTGCCCATCACATGCTCTGGCTCCACCCATCTTTAGCTCTGGCCCCACCCACCATGGCATGTGGCCCCCACAGGTTACTTCTAAGTGAATGCCGTCCTTGAGAGAGAGAGAGAGAGAGAGAGAGAGAGAGAGAGAGAGAGAGTTGCCCCTCTCTGCCCTATTGCCTCACCGGAGGGCTCTGGGATACAAAGCAGGAAACTAGCATGGCCTAAAGGTATTCCCAAGAGTCCTTGAGCTTTATCACACCAGCATTATACTGTGCAATCACTGCAAATTGCATGCAAAGGACTCCAAAGTGTTCCAGTTTATAATCTGCTTTGACTGTGAAGTACTCCCAAGCATCCTGTTTTAATTGTGCTATAAAGGGAAAAGAATCGAGCTATTTTGCTAGCAGTTTTCAAGTGAATCATTTGTTGTTTTCTGAGTGGCCACTGGGGCACAGGAGCAGGATTTGATATGTTTAAAGAAAAATTAAACAAATGCTTACATCTGTGTAAGCTTTAAAGATAAAGACATCAAAATTGGCACAGTAATAAATATTAAGGAGAGCTTTAAGCATACCAAATTTGAATCAAGTTGGGTCATCTGTTGATTTTTAATGATTTTTTTACGTTTCCCCCCTTAAACCCTTTGCAAAGGATCTTAGGAGCACTACAGCACCGGGGTGTGATTTAGCAACAACAACAACGACAGCTTGGCGCTATAGGGGATAATTCGAGGGAAACAGGTACGTGGGATGAAGCTATTAGTCTCACGGGCCAGAAGGCCTCTGAATGTCTCTAGCCAGCCTCCCCGGGCAACTTACAAGCCACCCGGGGATTTTTATTGAAGGGCAATAAGATAAATAAATAACTATCTAAACATAAAGGAATTATGTGTCTTGTTCCTGAAATATTTTTTCCTCATATGCAAGTACATGCAAATTCAATCAATAGCTTAATCAGCTAAGACTTATTCAATCAATCAATCAATCAAAATTTATTTAATCAAGTTGTATCTTTAATAGATAGATAGATAGATGATAGATAGATATAGATAGATATTAGTAAATACGCTGTTATTTCCTTTTCCACGCTTTACTGGAGAAGGTGAGTTTTTTTAATCCATCTTTATATTGAAGCAATCACTGATGGTTGAGTAAGTACACACACACACACACACAATTTGACATACACTCCATCCCAGCCTTGCACTTTGTGATTGATTTCCCTCTAAAATACAGGATTCTTCCAGCAGCTTTCTATACAAAATATAATCCAATTGAATCCATGTGCTTTTCGGTGTCATACACATATTTGCGAGGGGCGTGTGTGTGTGTGTGTGTGTGTGTGTGTGTGTGTGTGTGTGTGTGTGTGTGTACGCATGAGAGAGAGAGAGAGAGAGAGAGAGAGAGAGAGAGCCTGCTCAACTTGCAAAAGCAATAAGATGCTCTAATATTGTGCCATTAGCTCTTGGGGTGGGAGTGACTGCAGAGAGATTTGGGTAATTCTTTGTTTCTTTCCTCTGCCTACTTCATTTGTGTATTTAATTGTTTTCCTTTCTTCTTCCTGTCTTGACTTGTTTGATCTTCTGGTAACAGCTGTTAGAAGCTCCAAAGATACCTGTCAGAGAGTAATTGCTAGTGTATGGTTAATTAGTTGAGCTAATCAGCGATGTTTAATCGGTGTGGGAAAATAAACACACAGTAACCCAGGCCTCTGAGTGGCTGAGCTGATGTGGAGCTGCCAGCAAAGAGGTCAGGCAAAGATAATTCCCAGGACCTGCGATTCCCTTTGACAGCAAAGGGAAAAAGAAGAAAATATGCAGGCGGCGAATCCCAGGGCCTCCAATGTCCCACAGATTGGCTTGTGTCTTTGCAGTACCTACTTCTTGCCCGTGGGCATGGATTTTACACACGTGTGTGTGCTAGAGGTGCAACCACACTTAGAATACTGTGCACAATTCTGGTCACCACACCTAAAAAAGGATATTATAGAGCTGGGGAAAAGGCAGAAAAGAGCAACTAAAATGATTAAAGGGCTGGAGCATCTCCCCTACGAGGGAATCATAGAATAGCAGAGTTGAAAGGGGCCTACAAGGCCATCGAGTCCAACCCCCCGCTCAATGCAGGAATCCACCCTAAAGCATCCCTGACAGATGCTTGTCCAGCTGCCTCTTGAATGCCTCTAGTGTGGGAGAGCCCACAACCTCCCTGGGTAACTGGTTCCATTGTCGTACTGCTCTAACAGTCAGGAAGGTTGCATCAGCTGGGATTGCTTAGCTTGGAGAAAAGGAGGTTAAGGGGAGACATGATAGAGGTGTACAAAATCATGCCTGGCGTGGAGAATGTGGATAGGGAGACATTTTTCTCCCTCTCTCAAAATACTAGAACCCAATGGGATCATCCCATGAAGCTGATTGGTGGGAGATCCAGGACGAATAAAAGGAAGTACTTCTTCACACAGAGCATAGTTAAATTACGGAGCTCACTACCACAAAATGCAGTGATGGCCACCAATCTGGATGGCTTTAAAAGGGGGTTGGATAAATTCCTGGAGGCGAAGGCTATCAATGGCTACTAGCCCTGATGGTCGTGTGCTGTCTCCAGTATTTGAGGCAATAAGCCTGTGTGCACCAGTTGCTGGGGAACATGGGCGGGAGGGTGCTGTTGCACCATGTCCTGTTTGTTCATCCCTGGCCGATGGCTGGTTGGCCACTGTGTGAACAGAGTGCTGGACTAGATGGGCCCTTGGTCTGATCCAGCATCAGGGCACTTCTGATGTTCTTATGTTCATAAGACACCATCCTCCACCGCTGTCCAAGCTGGAAGTAAATAACACACGGCAAGCATTTATATTGGGTGGGATTCAGACTTAGTCATAATTAGAATAGACCCAGTGAAATCAGTGGAGCTGGCAGGCTGCCTGAAAGAGATGCCTAGGATGCACTTGGCCCCAGCATTTTGAAACATATGCTGTAGCTGTAAGGACTTCAGCCTGGCAACCTGTGAAAACATCAGCCCAGAACGTTTGCACCTTAAGCTCCAGGGGCAAGAAATTCCAGTAAGTGAATGTCCCCTTGGTTCTTAGCATCTGGTTGAATACTCAGGTCAAGAATTAGCAATATGATTTAGGGCACAATCCTATGCATGCTTAAAAAAAACCCACAACTCCCAGCATTCCCCAGCCAGCAATGCTGGGAACTAAAGGGATTTTTCCCCCTGCCTAAACGTGCATAGGATTGCACCTTTAATCAACAACACTAAAATGGAGTGCCTTACATTATAGGTTAAAGCACAGTAATCAGGAGATAGGGATGTCCATCGCTGGGAAATCCAGTTCTTCTTTGGCTTGACCGAGTTCCGCAGCATGGGCAACTTTCTTTGCATCTGCGAGCCAAGCTACAGAAGATTCCCTGAACTCCAGGAACTTTTTTGCGGAATTTTGGGGGGGAAGGTTCTGCAGTTTGCGCATATTCCTGAGCAATCTGCACAAATTCCGTACACTTGGCTGAAAATTTGCATCACCTGTGCAAATTTGGCCATAATTTGCGCAGACGGCTCAGAAATGTGTGCAAATTGCAGGGGAAATGTGCAAAATTCCTGGAAGACCCACGAATTGGCCCAACTCACTGAAGAGCGAGTCAGGCATGGCAGTGGGAACTGACACGAAGTCTGGGAGGCCGAGCCTAGGAATACTCATTGAACTACACACACACACACCCAATGGCTTTCTCTGACATCCCTAGCATGAGTGACACCCCAGGCAAAGAGTTGCAAACCTCTTCAGTGTTGCATAATTAGTGATAAGTATTGTGGCCAGACAGAGGTTCCCACCCTATGTACAAAAATCCATACAAACTTCTAAGCCTGATTAGATAAGTCAAAAGGGCTATTCTTCAGTATTTGTTTCATCCAGAGATGTGGTTCCTTCCGTCTAAATACTAGAAACACCCAATGCTTGAATGCTTATTTTTCCTGGCCTCCCAAAGGTTTGGTGCCACATGCATGGCAAGGTCAGTATTCCTGGTTGCATCGTTTGACTTCTGCTCCCTCCTTGAAGAAATCACTCTCAAGCTCCAGAATTGTCATTCTCAACAACCTGCCCCACCCCGCCCCGCCTCACCCCCCCAGAGCACCCATTTCCAGCTGCCGACATCCCCGCCTTTGCTGGAGTGATGACCCACATAAGGCCTTTTGTCACGACACAGGCCTCACACACCAGGCCTTGTCGCACACAAACCCTCCTCAAGCCAAGGACCACCACTTGAACAACCTGAGGGTAGGGTAAAACACAACCTTTCCCTCATATGTCAGGGTAAAGGCTAGAATCTGAAAAGGTTTTACTGTGTATGTAATAAGCTGAAGGTTATATATAAGGTGTTTACGATAGTAACCGTAGAGCAGGTGATAAAGCCAAGCAGACACGTGGTTTGAGGTAAGAAAACAAAATAAAATGTTTATTTTTGTTTAACAGGTCTTAGTTACTTCAAATTCAAGTTAACCTGCTTAATCTACTAGTTTTAATAAAAACAGTAATCTGAAGTCTCTTAAAATCTTATCTCCTTTCACTCTCCACACCACTGACAATCCTAACTGACCAACATTTATACACCTCGTCGCCCTTTCACAGCATCATCAGCCCCACCCACTCAGTCCATCATTCTGCACTCAGACATACACAGGCCACAGCTAGACCTAAGGTTTATCCTGGGATCATCCAGGGTTCACCCCTGCCTGAGCACTGGATCCCCTGTGTGTCACCTAGATGAACAGGTTTGACCCCTGGACGATCCAGGGATAAACCTTAGGTCTAGCTACGGCCAAAGGCAGACATACCTAAAGGAACAGAACTGTGGGGTAATGCCACACCTTTTTTCAAGTCTCCTTTTTTACACAGCAACTACAGGAGTTTCCCTAGTTCTTCCTTTAGGGTGATCAAACATGATCCCTGGAAAGATACCTCTCAGTTCTGCTCTATCTTCTGGAGGCATTTTGCCTATAAATTGTAGTGTCCATCCATTTACCTGCTTCTTCTATTGAGTGATTGTGTGAGGGTGAAAAGGATTTTGCTCTTTCTTTTAACCAGTTTTGGTTGGAAGCCAGCCCACATTAGTGAAACCTTTCCCTTGGTGGGCCAGTTGAAAGGATTGCAGCCAGGCTCCCATTGTTACTGTATCTCATGTATTTTTCTTGATGGTGCTGTGAAATGAATAATAATAATAATAATAATAATAATAATAATAATAATAATAATAATAATAATATGATGATGATGATGATGATTCTGTGATCCTCCTAATTTTCTCTTCAGGTCCCACACCCCAATTTTGTGACATTTCATTTAGTCCTAATAAAGATATTGGGATGGATCCAGATGTATTCATAATTAGAGAAGACCCACCAAAATCAAAGGGCCATAAGTTAGCTATGACTAACCTGGTGTACTCAATGGTCTACTCTAAGTATGACTACAACTAGGTTTGGATGACACGATAACCCATTGTGGGTTAAATAGTCAACGGTGGGTTAAATAGTCAATGACAGGTTATTGTGTCATCTGTCGGGACTTCACACCATGGTTGGTTAGTCGGCCGAAATAACCAATGCAAATAACCAGCACTGTGCAGTGCTAATTATCTGCACAAATGTTGGTTATTGTGTCGTGTGTCAGCCACCATTGACTATTTCGTTGCACACGGTTGGTTAGTTTCAGTGACTACAGAGTCCCCTGGCAAGAGAGCCTAAATCAGCAGCTGCCACTCTAGTCCAGCCAGCAGAATTCACAATGACTGATGGGATACCGGTGGGAGGACTGATGGGGGGGGGAGAGAAGGCAGGGGATGTGTCAATCAAACATATTGTTGAGTAATAGTCAACCGACGATGGCTTTAATCCCCACCACAGTTGATTATGATCTTGTCATGTGGGGAGGACTCCCTTGATAACCAACTGTGGAGTTGACTATTAACCCACCATTGACTATTGTGTTGCCCAAACACAGCCTACGTTTGAATCCAACCCATTACCCTTCTGTGGCATTGGAGTATTTAATGCCAAGCTACCTGCAATTTCCCCATTCCCTCAGTTTCTCCTTTGTAAAGCCTCCTCGCTTGATCTTGTCAGAGTGCCTGGTTAATGGAAATCAAGTGTTATAAAGACTGGGTGGAGAGTCTATTTTTGATTTAGAGTGCTAATAGTCCATTAGGATTTCTTGATAATGTAACATGGTTGTTATGAAGTGCTATGCAATTCTGCCTCAGCCTTTCCTAGTTATATAAACCCTTTCGCCTGAGTCATTTTGTCCTACATTGTAAATACAAAAACTAACATGTATGGGAGAAGGACAGACAAGCTAGAGATACATTCGTTGCCCCCCACCCACCCACCCAAAAAGTACAATATCACAGACTGCCTTCAGAAATGACCCTGTCTGCCATATACAAAGGCTGTCTGTTGCACTGTGTCATTTTTCTCAGCTACACAAGCAGCTATTTCATAACAGTTTCCACCAGGCAAGGTCTCACCACTCAAAGCCAATACATTCCCAGTAACAACAATATTGATTTAGGCAGGACACAGTTACATCGAGATTAAACTATGGCAGTGCGCTATCCATGGGTCTGCTTTGAAGACAATCTGGAAACTTCCCCTGGGGTATGAAATGCATTGATCAGAGATAACAGTGCGGATTCCCTTAGCACACCTATCCCCATCCAATTGGGAGGGGGAGGGGCATGCTCAGAGCTTCACCTACCCGACCTCTGCCCCATATCCACCCCAATGGCACCCCATATCCAGTTCCAATGACATCAAGGGGTGTGGCCACACCTTCCTGACTCCATCAGGCCTGTGGAAAGCTAGGTGGGGGGTCATCCCCCCAATTATAGTTCCTCCCCCTCATTTATCCCTTCTGTTGAGCCCATTCCTCTGTTGGTGGGACTTGGGAGGCTTACATGACAGCTGTTGTGTATAGGAACAGTGCCCCAAGCAGCACTCGAGTCAGGTGCATTATGGGAAATTAAAATGGTTTCTACAAGCAACCATCCAGTCCTGTTTGGAGCACCAGGCCAGACTTCTTCCCTTTTTTAAAAAAAATGAGGCCTAGGACAGAAGTCAGCAGTGGTCCTGGCAGACCATTGGGACTCAGGTAGTTGGCCGGAAATGCCAGCTGTCATCCCCAGCCCTGCCGAAATAAATATATAAACCAATGAACAAGAAACAACATTTTAACTCATAACGACAACCAGTTAAGAGTTGTTTTCTGTTGATTAATCATCTGCCTTTTAACAGACTAAATTTAAATAAATTTGTATATTAACCAGACTCCAATATAAGTGTCTTCGTGATATATTGAAGGCAGGGAAAGATAAATTACAATTTCATAAACCAAACATTACACTGCTTCATTCAGAGGAAAGTCCATTTTTAATCTTTTCTTTTCCCATCCCCCTATGATAACCACAAATAGTTAGAAAAATGAAGAAGGGCCCGATTAACTGACTTCAACTGAACCGCCATGATTAGTCAAGCAAAGTGTGAACGGATTAATCTGCTACTTAAAACAAAGGGCAGGTCTTACTTTTAACTTACAGTCCAGAGTTTCCACCATGGTTCGTCTGGGTTGGCACCAAACTCAGGGTTTATCCATAGAAGCTCCAGTACCTTTAAAAGCTGCACAAAATTTCAACAGATGATGTTTTCTTCCTTATCACAATCTTATAGCCTTGCGAGAATATGTACCTGGCAGAATTCTCCCTCACGTCCAACCCTTTTTTTGGCCTACAGTTCCCATGATCTATCACTATTGGTTATATTAGCCAGGGCTGCTGGGAGTTGTAGGCCAAAACCTCTGGAGAACATTAGTTATCCACCACTGCATTAAAGGTACAAAAACCCTCTCTGGATTTACCATTAGCAACTAGGGCTCTGCACACACACCCTGACTTGTCTCAGGGGCTGTTTCGGAGCCTCCGAAGCCTTGCCTGCCTCACTTCAGCACTGAAACTGAAGAGATATTCGGGAGGCCCGAAGCAGGGAGGCCTTTGCAATGTTCCTGGGATCTGGCTGTGCAACCACATGGCGGGCAACCCACGAAAGCCAGGAGCAAGGCTGACCAAGAGTCCATTGGACTCCCTGCCTGCCTGCCCTCATCCCCCCAAACCTGGAGCGCCGCCGCAAACTAAGGGAAATGGCCCTTTACAGCTGCTGTAATTTGTAGCCATAGAGCTATTAAAAAAAGAGAGCCCCCATGACCTTACCTTTAAATTGCATCTCAGCTCTCAGAAAGGAGGACGCATGGGAAAATAAGTCCCAGCACAGTGGCAGTAGTGGCAGGAGGTGACCGGAGAGGGCAGGGAGGGAGAGGGAGGAGAGTCCAGTGAGTCCAATGCTTTTATGTTACCCTCCATGCACCCACACTTTTCCTTGGACTTTCAGGCCCAGATCCAGGTTGGGAGGATGGGATGCCTGGGACCAGCAGAGAAGCCCCACATTGTCTCAATCCAGCATTGCTTCATGAAATACCTGAACCTTCCTATATTGCTGGAGGAATCCTCCTTTGGGTTGACCCATGCCTGTTTGTTGCTTGTAAGCAAGTATAATTTCAGACATTACACAACATCATTACTGGTTGTGGGGACATCTCTTAAGGCTTCAGCCTAAGCTTCATAGAATCATAGAATCATAGAACAGCAGAGTTGGAAGGGGCCTACAAGGCCATCGAGTCCAACCCCCTGCTCAATGCAGGAATCCACCCTAAAGCATCCCTGACAGATGGTTGTCCAGCTGCCTCTTGAATGCCTCTAGTGTGGGAGAGCCCACAACCTCCCTAGGTAACTGATTCCACCATTGCACTGCTCTAACAGTCAGGAAGATTTTCCTGATGTCCAGCCGGAATCTGGCTTCCTTTAACTTGAGCCCGTTATTCCTTGTCCTGCACTCTGGGAGGATCGAGAAGAGATCCTGGCCCTCCTCTGCATGACAACCTTTTAAGTATTTGAAGAGTGCTATCATGTCTCCATCAATCTTCTCTTCTCCAGGCTAAACATGCCCAGTTCTTTCAGTCTCTCTTCATAGGGCTTTGTTTCCAGACCCCTGATCATCCTGGTTGCCCTCTTCTGAACACGCTCCAGCTTGTCTGCTTCCTCCTTGAATTGTGGAGCCCAGAACTGGACACAATACTCTAGATGAGGCCTAACCAGGGCCGAATAGAGAGGAACCAGTACCTCACGTGATTTGGAAGCTATACTTCTATTAATGCAGCCCAAAATAGCATTTGCCTTTCTTGCAGCCATATTGCACTGTTGGCTCATATTCAGCTTGCGATCTACAACAATTCCAAGATCCTTCTCGTTTGTAGTATTGCTGAGCCAAGTGTCCCCCATCTTGTAACTGTGCATTTGGTTTCTATTCCCTAAATGTAGAACTTGGCATTTATCCCTATTAAATTTCATTCTGTTGTTTTCAGCCCAGCACTCCAGCCTATCAAGATCACTTTGAAGTTTGTTTCTGTCTTCCAGGGTATTAGCTATCCCACCCAATTTTGTGTCATCTGCAAATTTGATCAGCGTTCCCTGCACCTCCTCGTCCAAATCATTAATAAAAATGTTGAAGAGCACTGGGCCCAGGACTGAGCCCTGCGGCACCCCACTCGTTGCCTCTCCCCAGTTTGAGAAGGTTCCATTGATAAGTACTCTTTGAGTCCGATTCTGTAGCCAACTGTGAATCCACCTAATAGTTGTTCCATCTAGCCCACTTTTAGCTAGTTTGTTAATCAGAATGTCATGTGATACTTTGTCAAAAGCTTTGCTGAAGTCAAGATATATGACGTCCACAGCATTCCCACAGTCCACAAGGGAGGTTATCCTATCAAAAAATGAGATCAAATTAGTCTGACAGGATTTGTTCCTGACAAATCCATGTTGGCTTCTAGTAATCACTGCATTGATTTCAAGGTGTTTACAGATTGACTTCTTTATAATCTGCTCCAGAATTTTCCCAGGGATGGATGTCAGACTGACTGGTCTGTAGTTCCCAGGTTCCAATTTCCTAGCCTTAACTCTGGTCTTAAACTGGCAGGATTTTGATCGCTGAATTTCCCTGGCGTTTAAAAAGGAGATGTATTTTTGTTCTGAAAAAAGCAAAGCGCAAACAAAACAAAAAGGACAAACAAGTCATTAATAGAGCAGATGTCAACAGATGAATGGATGTGTCCCTGAATGTTCAGAATAGCTTACTTCTGAGTAAGCCTGCAAAGGATTCCAGCACAGCCTTTTCTTTTTCTTCCCTCTTCATCAGTGATCTGTCAAAAAGTGGGAGTGATTCCCTCAGCCTTCAAAATTACCTCACTCTTATCTCAGTTGACAGTTTCCTACTATCCCTTCCACTGACAGTAAAAGTGGAATTCATCTCAAAACACTGCGGTACTGGCAGCCTTCTAGCTTCACAGTAAAACTGAGTACACCTGTCACAACTTTGCCAACAGTTGCTGCCACAGGCTTCCATGGGGCAGAAAACCTTGATAATTTGCGAACTGTTGCTCAGAATTTAAACAAACCAATGAAAGGCACATCTCCTCAACAAGCCTGAATGACGTATACCAGTAGTTTCCCTCAGAATCAGAAAGAAATATATGGTATGTCAAGCCATGGCTTGGAGTAAAAAGTATGAATGCACCAGTTTTTGAACTTGTTGTGTTTGTGGCAATTTGTATTGGATTGGTTTGAAGCATTGCGCAATTGTAGACCTCATCAGGTGGGTTATGGATGCCAGGTATTGGTTCAACAGGTGTCAGCAGGTGTCATTGTGAGCAGTAGAATTGTAAGGCTTATAATGGTGGAGCCTTAACTGAAGGGTCACTCCCATATTTATTACTTATTTATTTATTTTATTACATTTATATATCACCCCATAGCCAAAGCTCTTTGGGCGGTTTACAAAAGTTAAAAACAGTGAACATTAAAAACAAGTATACAAAATTTGAAACCATCAAAAGCATAAAAACAACAATATCCTTTTTAAAACAACTTTTCTGGGGTCAGTTAAAAATGTTTTGTTTATTTTATTACATTTATCCCTTGTTATTTATTTTATTTATTTTATTACATTTATCCCTTTTTATTTTTTATTTATTTTATTACATTTATCCCTTTTTATTTTTTATGTATTTTATTACATTTATCCCTTTTTATTTATTTTATTTATTTTATTACATTTATCCCTTTTTATTTTTTTATTTATTTTATTACATTTATCCCATACCCCTTTAATACATGTACACATATATACACACACGAGGGCCAGTGCAAGCTGCCTTATACTGAGTCAGACCATTGGTCCATCGAGGCCAGTATTGTCGACACTGACTGGCAGCAAGGGCTCTTCAGGGTTTCATGCAGGCGTTTTTCCAGCCCTACGTGGAGATGTCGGGGATCAAACCTGGGACCTCCTGCATGCAAAGAAAATGCTCTACCTCTGAGCCACAGCAGCTTGAAGTGAAGAGCAAGATGGTGCCCATTTTCATTCCATGTACAGAACCCAGCTGGACTGGCAAATGAATCTGTCTTCAGCAGTGATGATGCAGCCTCTTCCACTGCCTCTGAAGGCAGAAGGCTAACTTAGAGGGCACAGAGCAGTCCGCGTGGCACACAGGTCTCTCTACTGCCACTTCCCAATGTCTGCTGCCTGAGGCAACAGCTTCACTCTGCCTAATGTCAGGACCGGCCCTAAAGTTAGGACCTCACATACACACAGAGTACTCTGGAAGATGGCTGTATCCACACCTGTGTGGATTGGGCAGCTTTGCTTTGGGCCAGGCTGGGTGCTCCTAAAGATCTAGATAGTGTTATCGGATTGAAGGTTAGAGAACATGCAAATACCTTTCTATCCCCTGTTGCAGGCGATAGGAAGGGGCCGGGGAGGGGACGCCATGTCTGCAACACACAGTTGTGTCAAGAGAAGTTCACGAAAAAGTTTAAGAAGCACCATCAAACTCAGTCCTGAGAGGTTCAACAGACAATTATAACATCTAAAGTTGCCGAGCAGTTAGATTTTGGCCCAATCAGAATTTTATTCCCCTCATAGATTAAAGACCTGTAGCCCTCCAGATGTAGTTAGAGCACAAATCCCATCATCCCTGAGAATTGCCCATGCTGGCTGGTGCTGGCACAGATTGGAGTAAAAAAAAACACGAAAGTATGCCAGTTTGCCCAGGGATCTGAGATTATGGAAGCTGAAGACCTGGGGGTGGGGGGTGCGGGGGGGAGAGTTCCCTACCCCATCTAATTGAATAGCCAGAATTAGATGACATAAAGCCAGTGGGGGGAGGGATTGAACTAAACTATTCTTGCTGCTAGCATGCATGTGTTGAGATTCCACAGCATTCTCTGGACAGGCATCTCCTTCACAAAAGTAAAGCAGTCCTGAGCACATTAACAATAGGCCTTTTCAGAAAGAAACCCCACCACCACCACCATTCTGCTTGCTTGCAAGAAACTCTGAACATGCTCAGAGGTACCAAGCTCTAGGTGCCAGATATTATTATTATTATTATTATTATTATTATTATTATTATTATTATTATTATTATTATTTGCAAACCAAAAATGGCAGGCCTGGAAAGGACCCTTAATATACCAGAGAGAGAAATGAGTTTAGGACAGCTCCTTCCTCCCTTCCTTGCCACTAGCAAGTCACCAGCAATGTGAGATTAATTGCAGTGACAAAGCTAACCACGCTGGCATGGACATCTGTCATCCTGGCTGGAGCTGCGGGTCTGAAGCCATATTGAACGTGACTGAGAATGTCGTAGGAGGTAAGATGTGGATGGAGCTGAAGAAGTGAGTGCCATCGCTCCACTTATCGTGTTCAGGGAAGAGAGATCAGAAGGACGACGGCAGCTGATAAAACTGTTCACAATGAGAAACGCCGCTTCTTTTTCTTTTCCTTTTAACCAGATTGAAAATCACTGAGTGTTGTGCTCCTCAGATTCAAAGACTGGGGATTTATAGCTTCCAAATCACATGAGGTACTGGTTCCTCTCTATTCGGCCCTGGTTAGGCCTCATCTAGAGTATTGCGTCCAGTTCTGGGCTCCACAATTCAAGAAGGACGCAGACAAGCTGGAGCGTGTTCACATGACGCACAGGGGATCCCAGGATCAGGAAGGGATGATCCCTCCCTTGCCCTGGGATCTCGCCCTAACCTTTGAGCCTGCTTTTTCCACGGTATCGGGATCAGCCCAAGTCTGCGGAACATGTGTGCGGGTGTTGCGGTTTGTCCCAGCTCCTCGCAGTTACTCGTGAGGAGCCAGGACCCACTCACAGGGCACAGAGCTCCCATTGGGGGTGGGGGGGAGCGGGGATTTTTTAAAAAAAGACTTAACTTCTGCGCACAAGCGCTCGTACGCTCCTTCTTTTTTAAAAAAATGGCGGTCACAATGTCACGCGCGCTTGTAGATCATCGCGGAACAACCCCCTGATCTAGCTGAGGCCTGGGGTGCTGGAGAAATCCAAGATGGACTAAAATGAGCAGATTTCTAAGAATCCGAGGTGCAGAATCAACTAGGGCCACATGGAGTCTGTGGACTTTTGGATCTCTTTTTTAAAAAAAGTTCCTGAAATTTACGCAAATATATTCATAGGGAATACGCAAGTTTCAGCTGAGAGATACACCATGCTGGGAAAATATATGTGGGAAAACGTTGACTGGAATGAGGGACAATACACTAAATGTAACGGATGAACATATACTATGTAAATTATCGCAGACCTTCTTACAGAATTATTTGTATTTTTCGGCATAGCAGAGAAAAAATAAATCCAAATCCGTCTGCGAATGGATGCCATAAAAAAAAATGACACTACAAAATCCATGAAAAACACGGGATGGATTTTACGAAATCTGGACATCCTTGTTTACCGTCCTACAATAAATGTACAACTTCCCATCATTCCTGCAAGAAGCTTAGGGCTGCATTGTCTGAGCAATTCCAAATTACCTAACAATGATTCTGTGAGGTAGGTTGAGAGATCGTGACTTGCCAAGGCTTAATACGTTTCATTTAAATTTGTGGGAGCAGGTTCTAAGCAATGTGGTTTGAACTGGGTGTAGGGGAGGTTCAAAGAGAGTTGTCACTCAAATGATGCGTGGGATTTAACACGTTCACGCCCCAATTCTTTAAGAGCACTTACAGGGCAGCTTACAAAAATGTGAAACAATGGAAGTATCACATAATGGCTGTTGTCTACAACGGTCATATGCAAAGGAGGACCGGGCTCCTGTATCTTTAACAGTTGTATAGAAAAGGGAATTTCAGCAGGTGTCATGCAGCACCTGGTGAAATTCTCTCTTCATCACAACAGTTAAAGCTGCAGGAGCCCTGCCCTCTTGACTAGATACAAAAGAGGGCAGGGCTTCCACAGCTTTAACTGCTGTGATGAAGAGGGAATTTCACCAGGTGCTGCATGACACCTGTTGAAATTCCCTTTTCTATACAACTTAAAAATGCAGGAGCCCTGTCATCCTTTCCATATGGTCACCCTAAGTCAAAGTGCACTTTAAATATATAGTTGGGTTTGCCAGATTTGCAGGGGATTTGCCAGGTTTGCCAGACCTGCCAGGAGAATGCTGTATATCTGGGGCCTGCTGCCTGTGGTATCTACCAAATGCATTTGATTCAGCAGGAAAATTCAAAACAGCTTGGTATGAAGACCTAACAATGTGGGTATGTTCTTATGGGCACAAGCAGTCCTTTAGATAAGCAGATCCAAAACCATTTACGACTTTAAAAAAACAAACTCAGGGGGCAAGTTCACACGTCACACTAATCTACCCTGTGAATTAGCCTCGGTGATCAGGCTTGCCATGGGTAGTTCTCCCCCTCCTTTCCCCTCAGTCCTCAGCCAGCTCCAGCATGTATCCCAGGGGACTTTCAGCAAAAAAAACATCTTTGCCCCCTCCTACTCTGATCACTACCCCTTTTCATTTCCACCTTTTAAAAAAGAAACATTTTGGTTCCTCAAAAATGCACAATTGGGCTTGCAAATTATTATTATTATTATTATTATTATTATTATTATTATTATTATTATTATTATTATTATTATTATTCCACAAGTGCACACTTATGGCTGTCTGATAGGTGTTGCCCTGCCTGGTCAATTTCCTTGTAAGTTTCAGATGTCAAAGTGAGTCCAGTAGGTAGGTAACATAAAATGAAATTGACAAGATGGGGTTGCATGTAGGCTAATTTGCCCATAGTTGTGAATGACTGGGGAGGTGGGGGGACAATAGTAAGAGAAAGGAGAGATCCAGTAACAGCTCTGAAGCTGATGATGGCAATCTACAATAAAATCTGTCTCCTAGGTTCGAATGACACGACAACCCATCATAGCATGAACAGGCCTACAACAACCCATGGGTTCTCTGCGTGGCTTTTGCGTGAAAAATAAGCCACTCTGTGGGAAATGCTCTGAGTTTGGACGACACAGCAACCAACCATGGCTGCCTGCCCATGTGGGTTGCCGTGTCGTGTGAACCCAGTCACTACCTTTTAGTATTATTTTTGCTGCACACCAGCCTTGCTCTAATAATTCTCCAAAATATAGCAGCCTGCCAAAACTACTAGACCTTTTGGGTACGTATATGTATTACGGCCAAACTAGACATTGAGCTGGATCCAGATTTAGTAATACCTAGAAATTAGTCATGACTAACTGAAGTGCCATTGATTTCAATGGGTTAGCACTGCACCCAACCCAGGATGTTAAGTGACAAAAAAAACACTCTTTGAAGTTGCTTATTTGCATTGGGAGGAAATTCCCCACTGGTGGCAGAACTGAAGCAGGGGAAGAAAAGGGTTCAAACTCCCTGCTGCAATCCCAATAATTATCAGCCCCTACCCAGCGATTGCTATTTGCCTTTAAAAGGATTTTTTTTTTAATGCAAAACTGCATTTCATTAAATGTCACTCTAGGTTGTCCTTTAGGCATCTGTGAGCAGAACAGCGAAGGAACTTTTGTTTGTTCTGTCTCAAACAAATAGCCATATATATGGCTATTTACCATCATATATACGTATCTATTTATATGAACACACACACACACACACACATCTATACACATATCTACACTGAGATATATTCTGCTTATACTCATGTTTATCTCTGCGTGAAAATCCGCCCATAGAACATGCTACGCCACCATCTGTCAAATAAATCTGACATAATAAATATGTCATTTAACTTAACTGGCATTGAAGAGAAATAGAGTAAAAGAAATCAGGAGAGGGTTTAGTTTTAAAACAAACACACACACACTCAGGATGGCAGAAATTAAAGCAATCAATCAAGGCCTCTCAAAATGTCGACATCACTTGCAATAATATTTTGTTGTCAGCTATTGATTAGATCCCACAGCACCAAATTGCAAACAATGAATTCTGGCATTCTCAAAACAAGAAGCAACATCGGAATAATTTATGCTTAAATCTACCATGTGCTTTGCGCGTTTGACAAAATCGAAAGATTTCTTGCTGGTTCTAGAAGCATTTGGCTTCTCTCTTGCCTTCCTTTGGAGCTCATTGATAAGAGTTTTGCCAACGGGCCCCCATTCTTTTGATTTCTGCCTGAGTTTACTGGGTTGGATCCAAAGGTAGCATAAGTGATAGACCGCTTGTACAAATAATGTTTCCCCTCCCCCTGCACCCTCTACACCTCCTACATCCCACAGTCTCTCTAGGAATGTCTTGTCACTGGGAAATCCATCTGTCTTTCCTCTCAATTGAGTTCAGTGGCACGACTGACAAGCTTGCATTTGCAGGACAAGCTGCAGGTGTTTCCCGAACTCTGGGGGAAATTTTGGGGTTTTTTGGTAGGTTTGGTTTTTTTGTGGTGGGCATAATTTGTGTAAATAGACATTTGCACAAATTGCAGTCGCAATTTGCATGATTTGTGCAAATTTCGGCCACAATTTGCACAAAATTCATCCTTAATATGCACAACTTTAAAAATATGAAAAATCTGCAAATTGGCTTGAGTCGATACAGATCAAGTCAGGCTCCTCAGTGGAAAGCAGGCTGAAGTCCAGGGAGCCGAACCAAGGGAAGCCCTTCTACCTTCACCCCCACTACCCCAACTGATTCCTCTGACATCCCTAACTCTCTCTAGAAGGTCTGGTATCTATTTGGAACAGCAGGGCATGTTCTGAGGGGGTTGTCTGCAGAGGAGGAATTGGCCAAACCGGGCAGAGGAACTTTGTGTGATTGGTAAAGCACAAGATGACATGTCTTTTCAAAACAACAAGTAACGTATAATTCAATTTTTTAAAAAAACCAATCACATTAAAATTTACTTTTAAAAAGTTAACAAAGAGAGCAATCCTATGGCCCCTAGAAAATTATTTATTTATTTATTTATTTATTGCATTTCTATACCGCCCAATAGCCGGTTCCAGAGGCCATAAGACAGTTCAGATTCCTGGATCCGAGGCCAGAGAGAGTGTTCCAACCTCTGAACCAGCCCAAAAGCGGAGAGAAAGGGGGTGTACCAGTTGGTGGGGAGGGGGAATGGCTTGTGCTGTATCCCCAGCCTCCTTCTCTTGCCCTCCCCAATGACTCAGCAAGATGGGCAGAAATGCCCATTTAGCTAAATTATAGAGCAGGAGGTTCACTGCACCTCCCGCTCTGCTTTGGATATTCGGAAGCCTCCGAGTTTGAGATTGTTCCCTAAATGTCTAAAAACCAGCCTAAGAATTAGAAAAAATATAATATTAGACACATAATAAGCGTAGAGGAGATTTAATAAAGACAAAAGTCATAACCATTTTGTTGAATGTACATTTATTTTAAATGTATTTATTTAAAACATTAATATATTGTGTATAATAATGATGCCCAGTAGACCACCTCCAAGCAGGCTATTCCATGAGAAGGAATAGCACAGCAAAAAGGACCCCACTCCACATACGTACTAACAGAGTATATCTCCCAAACAGAAGATATATAGAGTAGAACCACAGGTGAAAATCTAACCCCCCCCCCAATTATTTTGGACTACAACTTTCATAATCCATGACCATTGCCCATGCTAGTAGCTGGGGCTCATAGGAGTTATAGTTCAAAATGTCTGAAAGACCCCCAGGTTGGGGAAGACCACTCAAAGTGAATGGGGTACATCACACAGAAGAAGGTGTTTCCTAAGGGATACTGTGATTACACATTTTAGGACCGTCAAGATAATGACTCAGCACTCAGAGTGGGGGATAGTTCAAACTTTGAACATAGGCAAATGTGTTCCTGTCACTCTGGAGGCACACTGATTCCCACACCCCCACAAAATTCTTCTAGGCCTGTGTTTTCCAGACATTGCATACCTGAAGGACAGTACTGTTCTGAATAAAATCAAATGATGGTGCCATCAAAACACATATCACCTGGAGGCTCCAAAACACAGTTTCTCCTCATGGAAACAAAGCCCTCTGAGGAGAGACGGAAAGAAATGGAAATGTTTAGCCTGGGGATGAGGAGATTGAGGGGAGACATGATAGCCCTCTTCAAAAACTTGGAAGGTATTTGAAGAGGAGGGCCAGGATCTCTTCTCCATCATCCCAGAGTGCAGGACACGAAATAATGGGCTCAAGTTACAGGAAACCAGATTCTGGCTGGACATCAGGAAAAACTTCTTGACTGTTAGAGCAGTATGACAATGGAACCAATGACCTAGGGAGGTTGTGGGCTCTTCCACACTAGAGGCCTTCAAGAGGCAGCTGGACAACCATCTGTCAGGGATGCTTTAAGGTGAATTCCTGCACTGAGCAGGGGGTTGGACTCAATGGCTGTATAGGCCCTTTCCAACTCTACTATACTATGATTCTATGCTACTTTTGAAATGAAGTAATACAAGGGTTGCTGTTAGGACCATCCAGTCCAACTGCATCACTGAATTCAAGGCACACCTGCCAATTTTTTAGGAAATGGAAGTCCTCAGTAATGTTCTACTGATGCCTGGGACCACTAGTGTTTTCTTAAAGTTAGAGCCTGGAGTGCTTTGTGTGCTAATGGGTGAATTAAGTGAATATAAGTATGTGCTTTTGCATGTTATTGGTGTCCTGCTTGTAGGGTATGAGATTGTGCATTAACTGGTGGTGGTACTGCTCATATTGACTCATTCGTCAGCATATACAGCTGAACATATGTCGGCCAAAAGTTCATAGGAGCTAAAAATCATTTCGAAATATCTGACCATCAAACAGCCTACATTCAAAACGTGTCCTGTTACTACGTTAACCACTATTTTCACGTTTTTGTTTGACGGCATGCTCCTTTGTTTTTAATTTTCTCCGCTGTGGCACCCCGGTTGTGGAATGAGCTCCCCAGAGAGGTCCGCCTGGCGCCCACACTGTACTGCTTTCGTCGCCAGCTGAAGACCTTTTTATTCGCTCAGTATTTTAACACTTAATTTTAACTTAAATTTAAATTTTACTGTTCTAACTCTGTATTTTAATCTTATATCAATTTTGTTGCGTGGTTTTATCCTGGTTGTACTTTTTATACTGTATTTTGTAATTGTGCTTTTAACATGTTGGTTGTTTTATTATGGTTTTAGTTTTTGTGAACTGCCCAGAGAGCTTCGGCTATTGGGCGGTATAGAAATGTAATAAATAAATAAATAAATAAATTTTTGAGGTTATAAAGTTCGCATCTGTGTTTTATGCATCTCTGTTTTGCCTGTTTGTAATACATTATCAACTCCAATTTCTCAGGTTTTGTGTTCTTTTGCTTTCTTTGGTTGTTGTTGGTTTTTTATGGCTCCTTTTACACCTCCCTTGTACATCTGGGGAGGTAGTTGAAAAAACGTTTATCCAGAGTACTCAAAGGAAATGGTTGACCACCACTGAGGGTGGATGAATTTGGAATGTCCATACTCCAGTCATGCTACAGAATTACCCATCCTTCTCAGGGGACTGACTGGAAAGAGGAGTCACACAAGACCCTCATAAGGGCCTCTCATTATTTAATGAATGTCTTTCTTGTGGCTCCTTGGGGATCCTTCACGTTCCCCCCAGCACGCAGTTCTATGCCAAGGGATGAGAGGAAATTTGTTTACATTTTGATTGGCAAAGAAGTCCTTCTACAGTGTGGTTATTGAGGGTGGCAGATGGGGAGGCGGACATAATATCTCTTAAAAATCAACCTCAAGACACCACTGGCGACAACAAAGCGTTCCCAGGACAAATAAAATCAATAGAAACCCCCTGAAGAACAGGGCTCTGAGATGTAATTAGCCAGCACACATTCCTGACCCAAACCTTGTTGTGTATTAATGGGAAGCAGCTCCCAGAATCCCTTAGCTACATCTGAACTTCTCTGACCCTCCTTCTCCCCCTCCAGTCTACGAATCGATGATCCCAGGGCTGCTAAGGCGACGTCCCACACACAACGTTATCCACCAACTATGAAAAGATGCCGCTCTGGAGATGCCAATTGCAGGGAATGGAATTAGTAATCCCAACGGAAACAAAGACAAGTCCTGATTCTGAAGCCCTGGACTGAAAAGGGTGCCCACACAAAATCCTGGGTACCGTATTTCTTCGATTGTAAGACGCCATCGATTGTAAGATGCACACTAATTTCAGTACCACCAACAGAAAAAAAGCTTTGATTCTAAGAATAATAATCACACCCGTGATTCTAAGACACACCCCGTTTTTAGAGATGTTTATATGGGGGGGAAAGTGTGTCTTAGAATTGAAGAAATATGGTATTTGAAACCTCCAAACTGCACCTTATCATCTTCACTGATTGGTTCATTAATTCAAGGATTTGCAAAGGAAAGGCTCCAATCATCCAAAGCAGGAACTGAGGAAGACTTGGGGGAAAGGAGGGTAAAAAAATTATATTGGGGCAGGAGTAGGGTGACCATATGAAAAGGAGGACAGGGCTCCTGTATCTTTAACAGTTGTATTGAAAAGGGAATTTCAGCAGATGTCATTTGTATATGTGGAGAACCTGGTGAAATTCCCTTTTCATCACAACAGTTAAAGCTGCAGGTGCCCTGCCCTCTTTTAAATCTGGTTACTCTAGTATAGCTCCTGCATTTTAACTGTTGTGATGAAGAGGGAATTTCACCAGGTTCTCCATATGTAAAAATGACATCTGCTGAAATTCCCTTTTCAATACAACTGTTAAAGATGCAGGAGCCCTGTCCTCCTTTTCATATGGTCACCCTAGGCAGGAGGATACTTGACAAACTACCAAAAGATGAAACAGATAAATGGAAAGTAATTCAGCTGTGCAGGCAGAATGTACTACAATGGCACCGTTCAGACAACACGCCAAACCATGCTGCTTAACCACAAAGCAGCATGGTTTAGTGTGTTGTCTGAAACAGGGCCAATGTGTAGAATGGGGATTCCAGCCCCTAAGGTTGGAGAAGTGAATTGGGAGGAAAGAGAGAGGCAGACAGTGGAGGCTGGTGACTCCGAAGTGAGGCAGTCAGGATTAAATGGATACTGTTGTTTTAACATTGTTTTTATGTTTTTTTAAATTGTTGTATACTTTTAATGTTTACTATTTTTAATTGTTGTAAACCGCCCAGAGAGCTTCGGCTGTGGGTCGGTATATAAATGTAATAAAATAAATAAATAAATAAATAAATAAATAAATAAATAAATAAATTTAAAGGTGCAAAACTCCTTGGTTAGCTCCTTTAGAGTTCTGACTGAAACCCAGAGGGGATTCACCACCCCACTGACATCAGAGCCACCAGCCGCCATTGGTTTCTAGTTCTTCTACCATGGTAGTAGATAACCATTAGGACCTGTAGCCATAGATATCCTTATCCTCCATGAATTTGTCTAATCCCCCTTTAAAGCTGTCCAAACTGGTGGCCATCACCACATCTTGTGGCAGGGAATTCCACAGTTTAACTATATGCTGTGTAAAGAAGTACTTCTATTTGTCCTTCTTCTGATTTAATTTTACTTTGAATAAATATAAATACCACTTAAGTATACGATCAATCAAAGTGTTTTACACACACAAAATTAAAAAAACACATGTATGGAATCAATCTATCAAAATTAATTCAATAAAACAGAAGAGGACGCCAACAGATGCCAGATGAATGAAACATCCTCAAAACATCATAATATGTTAGAATATTTTAAAGCAAGGGTTTCCCTCTCCCTCCAGGTAAAGACACTTCCTCCTCCTCTTTCCTGCTTTGGCTTCCCTTCTGTATGCAACTGGAGGTGAAGGCTATTAATGGCAACTATCCCTGACAGTTTTATGCTATCTCCAGTATTCAAGGCAATAAGCCAGTGTGCACCAGTTGCTAGGGAACATGGGTGGGAGGATGTTGTTGCGCTATGTCCTGCTTTTTGGTCCCTGGCCAATGGCTGGTTGGCCACTGTGTGAACAGAGTGCTGGACTAGATGGAGCCATAGTCTGATCCAGCATGGCACTTCTGATGTTCTGATGTTCCTAACTGAAGCTAAACTGTGCTCAGTTCTTTGTACAGAGTGCGTGCTTCTTACTAGCTTCCACACAATCCAAAGCAGGAGCAGCTCATGAAGATGTCTTAGGGCTGGTTCACACCTGAAGGTCCACAGCTTTCCTACACCAGCTGATTGGTGGCTAGGTTGACTATGTCAACAAATTCCATTGAGACAATCTGTGAGGACGGAGTTGTGCTTGAGGCAAGCTGAAAGCTCTGTCTGTGGTGTTACATTTACACATGAAGGTTGCTACTTGAAGTTGTAGTAATCAAATGACAGACATAAGGCAGTCCTAATTGTTTTTCATTTGTGATCCTGCTGAATCCAGGGGAACCATTAATAAAATATATATTTTCAGGCCTTTGTAGTAGTATTTTTAATGACTCTTGTGCCACAAATTTATTTTGGCATAAGCTTTCGTGAACACCACCCATTTCATCAGATGCATGAAATGTTACTCAAATTGACGAACGTATATTATATACGCATACTGGGGAGTGTGTGTGTGTGTGTGTGTGTGTGTGTGTGTGTGTGCACGCACTCATGTCTTAGTGAGAATCTACACTGATGTTATTCTAATGTTTTGAATGGGTTACTGTGACGCACAGCGTCACGTGACCCTGGGTCTCTAACGTTGTAAATGAGTTGTACTTACAGGTTCTATTTCTTAGTTCCAGCGTGGCTACAGATTCATGTGCCTTGTTCTACCGGTAATTTTCCTCTCCCTCTTCTCTGAGCAGAGCTGTTGGGTTTGCTCTGCCCACTTCCTGTTCTCCTTCCTTCACCCTGTTTGCTATCTTATCTGCTACAGCAGATAAATCCCACCAGCGTTATACTGTGCAATCACTGACAATTGCATGCAAAGGACTCAGAAGTTTTCCACCTTAGAATCTGCTTTTATTGTGAAGTACTCCCATGTATCCTGCCTTAATTGTGCTCCTTTTGCAAAAGATTTGCCCGAGCCGCTGCTGTGGGCGCAGGAGCAGGATTTTAAACAAATGCTTTCATCTGCATAAGCTTTATAGAGAAAGACACCAAAATTGGCACAGTAATTCAAATACCAAATTTGAATCGAATTGGGTCATCGGTTGATTTTTTAAGATTTTTTTTTTAACATTTCCCCCCTCTTTGCAAAGGAGCTGAGGAGCACTCAAAGGATCGCTGTAGCTCCATGCAGGAAAATTAACAAGGGTCTCTGCTCCCAGTCCAAAACGGGGCTGCTGCTAAAACTTTTCAATTTGGTCACCCTGACCAGACCCAGCCCAGCTTAACTTCAGCAAAGTGGCTAGCTCCTATGCATTCAGGCAATTCCCTGGGACTTATATTAAGTTGTTTTGGGAGGGGGTTTGTGTGTGCTTATGACTATTGCCCTGCACTGCTGGCTAGGAATGAGGCAGGCAGTGAGCGGAGCAAACCCAGCAACTCTGCCACTCTCAAAGAAGAGGGAGAACAACGGAAAGGATTTAACAATGTGCCCTGCAGTAACATTACAGCTAAACGTAAGTCACGCTAGTGTGCCCCGTGATACAGAGAGCCGATACAGAGAACCATGTTAGAAAGGGACACTAGCAACGTTATAAGACTAGAGTAGATCCGGTCCTAGTTGTCGGTTCCTCCACAGGCAGCTGGTTGGACACTCCGTGAACAGAACGGTGGACTACATGGACCCACGGGGTAAAATCTAACATAAGTCATTCTTAGAGTAGAAGCAGTGAAATTAATGAGACTTAGGCCAGATCTACAAGTTAGTCATGACTAACATAAGTCTCATTCACTTCAGTGTAAGTCCTACTTTAAGTAGGACTTTTACCCATGGTCTGATCCAGCATGACTCTTCTTATATTCTTACATATTAAATTGTACATAAACCTGCCTGTTTGAGGTTAACACTTTATGCATCTGATGAAATGGACAATGTCCATAAAAGCTTATGCCAGAATAAATGTGTTAGTCTTTAAAGGGACACAAGACTCTTTGTTGGTTTTGCTGCAACGGCCAGGCCTTCTGGGTTGTTCTTCAAAATGACAACATGCCCCTGCCTCTTTACTTCATTCTCCCCCCTCTCTCCGCTATTGTAATCAATACTAAACACACACCCCTCCCCACTTGTCACAAAAACCTCTCCATGCCTTAAAGCATGACATATTTGATGGATGGTCCCAAATGAGCAGTTAGCAATGAAATGACAATGCAACCCAAATAATGGAGAATTTGTAGGACTATGGGAACAGGCAAGCAAAATGTAGAGCCTCTGATAATGTCAGACCCATTGAGAGTTAGGGGGATCACTGTCCTCTCTAGGGCAGGATGGATCCCTGGATTACAGCAAATGTGCGCCCTCTAGTGGGGATGTCTTGGAAGAGTGGCGCTTTATTCATGCTGTTCCTTCTCCTTGCTCTGGGTTGTGTTTTGCTTTAGATTCTCTCTGCCTTTCAGCATTTGCTAAGCATTGTGAGAGCATCGCTTCTTACCGTGCATGAGAGAGATGGCAAAGGCAGAGTGAACAAGCTGCTTCCCTGCACTCCATGCTCCAACCTCGAACCTAAAACTTTCCCTAAAATAGATGCTCCCCTTCACAAGCAGCTCTGTGAAACCTTGAAACTTGCATGTGTGTTTCTAAGCTGAGCTTTGCAGCACACCAATTTCTTTCCCTTTTGCATTGGACATGCGGAAATCGCATTCCGTCCTTATAAGGTGCACGTCCGGAGGGTCGGTAATAGGGTGACCATATGAAAAGGAGGACAGGGCTCCTGTATCTTTATCTGTTATGTTGAAAAGGGAAGTTCAGCAGGTGTCATTTGTATATATGGAGAACCTGGTGAAATTTCCTCTTCATCACAACAGTTAAAGCTGCAGGTGCCCTGGCCTCTTTTAAATCTGGTCACTCTAGTATAGCTCCTGCAACTTTAACTGTTGTGATGAAGAGGGAATTTCACCAGGTTCTCCACATATACAAATGACGCCTGCTGAAATTCCCTTTTCTGTGCAACTGTTAAAGATACAGGAGCCCTGTCCTCCTTTTCATATGGTCACTCTAGCTAGGGTGACCATGTGAAAAGGAGGACAGGACTCCTGTATCTTTAACAGTTGTATTGAAAAGGGAATTTCAGCATTTGTCATATGTATATATGAAGAACCTGATGAAATTCCCTCTTCAACACAACAGAACTGTTGTTTTAAAATGGATAATGTTGTTTTTATATTGTTGTCTATAGGTTTCTGATTTTTTTAAAAAAAATTGTATACTTTTTTAATGTTTACTGTTTTAAACTGTTGTAAACCGCCCAGAGAGCTTCGGCTGTGGGGCGGTATATAAATGTAATAAATAAAATAAATAAATGTGCTGGTCAGGCCTTATGCACCTCACCATTGCCTTGCTTGTATATCCATTTATATATAAATATACTGACTATTTCTGACTGAAACTCGGAGCCAATTCACAGCCCCGCTGACATCAGAGCCACCAGCCTCTACTGGCATGTGCTCTACCCCTTTTAAGTTCTATCCCCTGCTGCTCTAACCTTTTGGTATACTGTCCTAGCCAGCAGGAAACAAGAGGCGAAAGGCGAAAGATATCCTTGTTCATTTCCAGATGTGGACCAGCATGGACCTAGGTGGAGCCCAGGGAGGGGAGACGTCTGCTACACCACACAACCGATCTTTATTTGCTCAGAACCAAAGGTCATCACAAAACAGGGGAGAAGGCGGGCTGGAAAGAAATTCACAGGAAAGGGTCAAGTAGCTGCACGTATACATGGAACAACGTGGCAGCTATTTTCCCCTGACACTGTCTGATAAGGCTGCAGGCTGCACATGAATACCAGAACCATGTGAGCAGGAACAGTCATGTAGGTTTGGATTGTCAATCAACTGGCAGGGAGGGTAAGAATCGGGGCAGGACTAAGGACCCGGCCCATATGGTGCTGGCATCCACACACACACTGCAGACAAATGACATGGTACCCCAGCAAAAAAATGACTCCGGCAAAATGGCTTCAACACAAGTTGGAGAAGGCTGCTTTAGCATCAACGTTGTTTAAAAACAAAACAAAAGACCAAGGTTGTCTTCTTGGCTAGCCCTGCCTGATCACCGATCAATCATCAACTTGCCCTTTGTTTTCTGACTCCACAGCTTGCAGTATCAGCCCCAAAGGCTCCTGTGTCGGCCTGAGCTGGGATTAAATTGTGTAAAGATCAAGTGACAGCCATTCCCTACTTGCATCTGGTGCTTCGTACGGGTCAGCTCTCCAAAATGAAGCACCCAACAACAGCCAAAGAGGGCAGCTTCAGGACGCCGATGAAAGAGTGCAACTGGTTTTCCCTTCCTAAATGCTACCATTTCTCCCCGCCACCATCTTCACCCCCATCATTCACCTAAGCTAGGCATTGACCGTTGTATTTTATGATACCGAACACGGCCATGAATTGCAGATTCTGCTGGTCTGCAGAACTTCAGCTAGTGGCATTTAACGCAGGGCTGAATGGAACATCCATTGTTCCGCCGATGGAGAGATACGGCTGTGGCATGAATTTTAAATGGAACTTGGCATAATTTGCACCCTGAGCTAGGAATGCCTGCACTTTTCATGCATCCAGCCATTTGTCAAGGCCGCCTCTTCTTTTTAAAATTCCTGCGTTTCACCACCTTGTTTAAAAACCCCTTCTAGCATACTGTTAGGACTACTCAGGGCAGCCCAAGGAAAACAGAAGCAGGGCAAAAAGAGACAATAGATCATACAATGAGTGAAAGGCAGAAGAAAAGATCAGGACAGGCAGCCCAAGAACAGAGGAAAGGCTCAGGAGAGGTACCGAAATGGGATCAGAGTCGGTAGAGAGCCCTTAGACATTATCTAGTCCAGGGATGCTAAATCTGGACCAAATCCTGAAGTAAATCCAGCCCACTTGGGGGTCCCAATATGGCCTTCCAGGATTCCCCAAAATACCCCCACCCTGCCCTGGTGCCACCTCCTTTCTCTCAGCTGCTGATTGTTTGGTGGGTTCCTGAGTTTTACACATTCCCCCCCCCCCCAACTGCTGCTTTTTTTGTGAGTTCCTGAGTTTTGCACATTTCCTCCCGGCTGCTGGTTGTTTAGTGGGTTCCTGGGTTTTGCACATTTCCCCCAACTGCTGATTGTTTGGTGAGTTCCTGAGTTTTGCACATTTCCCCCTGACTGCTGGTTGTTTAGTGGGTTCCTGAGTTTTGCACATTGTTTGGTGAGTTCTTGAATTTTGCACATTCCCCCCACTGCTGATTGTTTGGTGGGTTCCTGAGTTTTGCACATTTCCCCCCAACTGCTGTTTATTTGGTGGATTCTTGAGTTTTGCACATTTCCCCCAACTGCTGATTGTTTGGTGAGTTCCTGAGTTTTGCACATTTCCCCCCGACTGCTGGTTGTTTAGTGTGTTCCTGAGTTTTGCACATTGTTTGGTGAGTTCTTGAATTTTGCACATTTCCCCCACTGCTGATTGTTTGGTGAGTTCCTGAGTTTTGCACATTTTTTCCATACTAAAAGGTTGAAAAAGCGTTGTTACTGGCAGCAAGATCTCCTTTGAGCTAAAACATGCTGGTATTTTGGTCCCCACCTCTTCAGTCTTTGGCTTCATCCCTGCCCACAACTGGAACACACACACACACCCTGAAAACTTCCCAGAAATTGGATTTGGCCCTCAGGGTGAAAGAGGTTTGTCACCCCTGATCTAGTCTACCCCCCGCTCAATTCTGGTTCTGTAATGTAAGATGCAACTATAGCTTCCCTGAGAGGTGGGCAGCCAGCCTCTGACTAAATATACCTGCAGTGAAGGAGATCCCACCACCTCACAAGGTAGTCTGTCCTCTATTGCCAAACGCTCCTCACTGAGCTTTTCTACACGAAGCTATTAATCAGCTGTTAACCCACTGTATTCATTTTTGGTTTCATCGCAGAACTGAGATCCGAGCACTATACAAGGAGCCTTTCTTTTCCTGCTTTCCTATAACATAACCTCTAGGTGGCACTTTGGTACAGTGGAATAATACAAATACAAAGAGAAAAATGCACTCCGTTTCGTTTTCACAATGAAATGCCACATTTTCCCTGCTCTAAAGTGCTGGATAGACACAGAAGTGAAGCTGGAGGGTCACAACATCATCTAAAATGATAAAGAGCACCTTTTATCAGCTTAGGTTGATATACCAACTACGCCCTTATCTGGACAGAGATAGCCTAGCTACAGTTATCCATGCTCTGATAACCCCTCATTTGGATTACTGCAATGCGTTATACGTGGGGCTGCCTTTGAAAACGGTCCGGAAGCTTCAGCTGGTACAAAACAGGGCAGCCCGTTTACTAACAGGGACTGGCCGGCAAGATCACATTACGCCAGTCCTTTTACAACTTCATGGGCTGCCAGTCCAGGTCCGATTCAAAATGCTGGTATTGACATTTAAAGCCCTAAACGGTTTGGGGCAAGGTTATTTGAAGGAACGCCTCCTCCCATATGTACCTGCCCGGACCTTAAGATCATCTACAGGAGCCCTTCTCCGTGAGCCCCTGCCAAAGGAAGTGAGGCAGGTGGCTACTAGGAGGAGGGCTTTCTCCGCTGTGGCACCCCGGTTGTGGAATGAGCTCCCCAGAGAGGTCCGCCTGGGGCCTGCACTGTACTCCTTTTGTCGCCAGACCTTTTTATTCTCAGTATTTTAACACTTAATTTTAACTTAAATTTAAATTTTACTGTTCTAACTCTGTATTTTAATCTTATATTAATTTTGCTGCATGGTTTTATCTTGGTTGTGCTTTTTAAACTGTTTTTTGTATTTGTGCTTTTAACCTGTTGGTTGTTTTATTATGGTTTTAATTTTTGTGAACCGCCCAGAGGGCTTTGGCTATTGGACGGTATAAAAATGTAATAAATAAATAAATAAATAAATAAATAAATAAATAAAAATATTCGTAAACTACTGTGAGTAGGAAATGACGAGTGCACAATAAATGCCTTGTGTAGGAATGCCTATTGTCTAGCACCCAGAATGACCTCCAACGCTCCTGAGGCCTTTTTGAGCAACTGACCATCCAGTGGAGGAGGCAAAGGGGTCGATCCAAAGACATTCAACAGAGCTACAGCTTGAAGCTTCAGACTAGATCACTTTCCTCTGATTTCCCCACCACTTTGCCAATGCGCGGAGGGATAAAAAGCTCAGCCAAAGTCTGGGGGTTCAGTCGGATGAATTCTCCCAGGGCCCGATCTACACGTCGTTGTGAAGTCGCTTCCGTGCGCGTTTTTTAAATATACATCTAAATGAAGCGCGTCTTTCTTTGCTGTCTCTGGCGCTTTTTCTTTCATTTCATTTCGTCGGAGTGGTTCACACTCTTCTAAATTGCTGTCCCTTCCATCGCAAGGGGGTTGAAATCAATGAAATGAAATCAATGGGATTTACTTTTGAGTAAGGGAACCTGCAGATCTGTAGTTTATGAACTTGAAGATGCACAGCTTCGCATGATCAAAGGAATGGAAGAACTTACCTTTGAGTAAACTCCACTGAACAGGGACAGTTTCATTTATTACTTTTTTGAGGGGGGGCAGGCTTAGGCAAGTCTACTCGGAAGTAAGCCTCATTGAGTTTGGTGGGACTTACTCTCAGGTAAGTGGGTTATTTATTTATTTAAAGGGCAGAATGGAACAAACCGAGAGTCTTACTTCTGAGTAAACACATATTACAGTTCTAGAGAGTCACGGCGGGTTCGTGTGCGCGTGTGTTTGACAGACGGAGCGTGTATGCAAGATGCACCATGTGAAGAGGGGAGAGGAAGAGGGCGAGGTGTCCTTTCCACAAGGCTTGGACACCAGCTGTCTCCGCAGTTGGCTGAGGATACTAATCCCGGGAGGGCTGCAGCGGGGCTTCTTTTCTTATTCCAGGCGTTTCTTATAGCCTGGCTTGGGTGGATGATTGTGACGTTCTCCCTTGCTCCCCCCTTTTTTAAAAAATTCCTCAAATCCCAGAAATGTTATCGGAAGTGGAAAGGCAACAAAATAAGTCTGGGCGGAGCGGGGCGGTGAGGAAACAGCGAAGAAATGTTACACACGTTGGAAGAAGGAACGCATTAAATTGACTTAAGACGGAGTAAATAACGCTCAAAAGCCGGGAAACTGCGATTTTAAAGTAAGTCTGTGTCTCGAGGAGCTTTCAGGCGCACTCGAGGCGCACGAAAGCGACTTCACAACGACGTGTAGATTGGGCCCAGGTCCTAGAGAAGCCAAAGCCTGGTCGTGTTGGCCAGGACATGTGTTCTGCCTTCAGATCTGGAACCTGAACCACCTAACTGGCTACTGAGCAACTCAAGCTGAACAGTATTTAGCACTCGAGAGGTCTGGCAAGGCAATGCTGCAGGCCCATCGCCTGGCTGGATCAGGAAAACATGCAAGCCACCTCTGGCATTTGAGTCCAGCAGAGATTTTCAAAGTCGATTCACCAGTTCTTTAGGTCAGAGAGGCCTTTGCACGCACCTGATAATTCCAATGTTATGAAGAAACATTTCCCCCCCTCATGCTGTTTAATGTTACAGCCATTAAACTAAAAGGCAAACTGAGGCAGCCTTCCCCCAACCTGGCGCCCTCCAGATGTGTTGGGCTTCAATTCCCAGCATCCCCAGCCAGCTGGCTGGGGATGCTGGGTGTTGAAGTCCAACACATCTGGAGGGCACCAGGTTGGGGAAAACTGAATGGAAATAAAACAAAAAGGCTGATAGGTTGGGGAAAGGGTCAGTGTTCATTGGTTTCATTTTCAGTTTATGGGAGTATCGCAAACAAAATACCTTTGCATCCAGCTAAGCATATGATTTGAGATAGGGCTGCCATATAGCTTGGTATAAGCATCTAATTCATAGGAGTATTTTAAGGGTGCAGTGATGTATAGCAACATTCAAAGCACCTAAGACTCTTTATGATGTGAATTCACTGTGTTTCCCTCCACACTGATCCCTGTCGGCTTACAGATTTATTTATTCTGACCTTCAGATTATTCCAATGCATTTTGGTCATTCTCTGAAGGTGTTGCAATAAATTTGGTTGCCTTACACTTCAAATCTGGTCTACTCTTCTTCTTTTCGCTACTCAGCCAGTGCCAACATATTGGCCTGCTGTCTATGAATACTTCAAAATTCTTTTGTATCTATATCGATCTATCCCTGTATAAGATATTCCTTGCCATTGGTGAGGTCAATATCTTTGTATCTAAACCATTTTGACATAAACTCCCAGGGAGCAGGGGAAAGTGGAAGTAAACCAAGCTTAGAAACAACAGCCCTTTGCAAGAAACAGGGGAGAGAAATAAAAGGGGGTTGGATAAATTCCTGGAGGCGAAGGCTATCAATGGCTACTAGCCCTGATGGTTGTGGGCTATCTCCAGTACTCGAGGCAGTAAGCCTGTGTGCACCATGGGTGGGAGAGTGCTGTTGCACCATGTCCTGCTTGTTCATCCCTGGCCGATGGCGGGTTGGCCACTGTGTGAACAGAGTGCTGGACTAGATGGACCCTCGGTCTGATCCATCCTCAGGGCTCTTCTTATGTTCTTAAATGTGCAGGGCTCAGAGAAAATATGAATACCAAGCTGTTAACAGAAGTATTTCTTACATTTCTCAATGTTGCAGTGCATCATGGAACTGGTAGTCTTATGCACAGCTACTGAGACACTCACAGTAATGACAAATATGGCCTGTCGCTCTGAGAAGAAGCAATGGTGAGCCTTGGGCTTACACACTTCCCATTCCGTTTCCATCTTCTTCTCATGTGTTAAGGGAGGTTAGGTTGAGAGAGTTCCCACTTCTAATTTGGAGCAAATTATAGTTTCTCACGCACAGCAAACCATGCTGCAAGGAAACTATAGTTTGCCCAGAGACCAGGATTCCACACCACACATGAAGGAAGAGGTAGGGGGAAGCAGTGGAACCCAGAGCTCCTCGGTGTTCATTTTTATAACAATAACTCCTGGTTTGCCATTATGTCTGAATGCAATGAATGTCAAAATGTTCCAAAATCCATGATGCAGTGCGACTGCATGAATGAAAACACATTCACAAAAAGACCACCCATGGCAAACAGAAAAGGTGGAGTGCTGTGGAAGGGTGCAGAAAACCAGGCAAATTTTGATTGAGCAAAAAGATTTCCCATAGAAATCCATTCTTTGGGCCAATCGAATGGGACCAGGAACAGATTCCTTCCTCTGAGTTTATATATAGCTAATACTAATTCATATCTTAATCTCCTTGTGTTTGCTGTAGGAGACTCAATCTACAAACTCACTTTCCTCATATTAAAAATAAACTACTGGAACAATTTGGCAAACCCAGAAGGCAAAATGTTCACTGAGCCGCTAAGGCTTTCGGAGAACTTCTTTTGATCAAATGACCTTTTGCCAGCAATTAATCCTCAAGTAAATAAAAGGCACACCGATTTAGTTAGAGCCAGGAGCAAACCGATCAGGCAGTGCACAGAGCTTTTTCTGCCTGGATTGGGCAACGTAACCCACATGTGACCTTTAAAATGATTCTTCAGCCGATCTCGCCTGTCGGTCCAAATTGTGCGGTCAGCTGGTGATGTGGACGCGTGTCCACGAGGGACCAGGGAAAGACTGACAAAAGCAACACAGGCCTCTTCACAGCAATAGCTGCGTCTTCATCTTCCAGAGACCTGAAAGGACTGTATCACGTGCAATGCAAGTCGTATTTCCAGACATGAACTAGAAATGAACGACGTAACATTTACTTATGGTACAAGTTTTGCAGGGCCAAATTACACATTACGTCAGTGGCTTTTTTATTACTCAAAGGTAAGCACGTGGAACCCGATCTGTATCAAGACTATAGTAGTGGATAGTGGAGTAAAATGGGACTCCCTTTAGAAGTTTGGAAACTTCGTATTGTGCAAGGTGCAGCTGGTTGAGTACTAGTAGGTGCCAAGCCGTCAGATAATGCGATGCCTATATTATACCAGTTGCACTGACTGCCAGTGCATTTTGAAGTTCAATTTTAAGTGCTGGTATTGGCTTTCAAAGCTGTAGATGACTTCAGCTCAGGTTACCTGAAGGACTGCTTTCACCCATACCAACTTGCCTGAATTCTGAGAGCCGCATCGGAGGCTCTACTTGTGTGCCTGCCTGTAAGAACAATTCAACTGGTGAGAATGAAGAACAGGGCCTTCTCTGTAGTGTCCTCCCTAATGGTGGAACTAGGTTCCAATTGATGTGCACCAGGCCCCATCATTAGTCTTTCAACTGGGCCCTAAAGACTGTACTATTTACTTAAGCCCAGCCATCCCCAACCTGGTGCCCTCCAGGCATTTTTGACTCCCAGCTCCTATCAACCCAAGTCAGCATGACTAATGCTCAGGAATTCTGGGATTTGTAATTAAAAACATCTGAAAGGCTCCAGCTTGGGGAAGACTGTTGTAGCCGTCAGTGGCATTCAGACTCTTCTGGAGTCATTGTATTTATGGCGCTGATTTTAGCTGCTGATTTTGCGCTTATTGTTCTTATATTTTTATTATGTTTGATTGTTCTAGGTTTGTTGTGTGCTGGCCCCAGAGCCAAGGTTTTGCACCCTTGACATAAAAGGAAAAGGCACTGGGAGGGAGGAAGAAAGAAGCAAACTCAGGCAATAGTTCTTGGTTACAAAGTTCTTATAAGCGTCCTTTCTGGCAGGAAAGGGCGACACAAGCTTCCTGCAGCTGTTCCCTTTCTGGCTGAAGTCTGGGGCCAAGTTGGTTGCAGCCTCACAGTGGCTCTTGGTCCACTGGCCAATGGGCGAAGTGAAAGACTGCTGCCCATGGAGGCTGGTGACTCCAGTGTCAGTGGGGCGGTGAATCCCCTCCAGGTTTCAGCCAGAGCTCTAAAGGAGCCATCCAAGGTGTGAAGTTCTGACTGGCCCTGATTGAAACCCAGAGCAGATTCACTGGCCCACTGACATCGGAGCCACCAGCCTCCACTGAGTGCTGCCCTTCACAAGAGCAAAGCTGTGATATTATTGAGCAAAGTAGCGTTTATTTGCACCTGTAGGATAGCTTTGCGACCAGCCAAGGTTATGCACTCATCTTCAAAGTCCTTTGGAGTCACCATCCTCACTCTTCATCTGCTGATGGGCCCCCAGGTAGCGATGGAAATGTAACTTCCCTTGACATAGATAATCTTTCATGAATGAGCAAACTCCCTCGTGACATGTTGATTGTAGCAAGAGGAAAGGAAGGGGTTGTGGAGCAAGGATGAGGAACTCTTGCAGAGTGAGGCTGAGATCCAAAGCATAATATAGTATTTGGTGTGTATATACATATATGCATTTTTATGCCGCCATTCAGCCAAAAAAGGCTCTCATGGCGGCTTACAAAAGTATTTCTTGACAGTCCCTGCCCACAGGCTTACAATCTAAAAGACATGACACAAAAGGAAAGGGGATTGGGAGGCAGGAGGAGGGGGGAAAGGAAAGCAAATTCAGGCACTACAATCTTAGTTGCAAAGTTCAGCAGTTACAGTTGACAGTTGGCAGCAGGAGGGAGGGGGCTCTCAGCTGGAGCTGGACCCAGGCATGATGGAGAGGTGCCCAGCTGCTGCTTCCTCCCTCACTGGTGGCCTCTGCAGTGACAGTTGGTAGCAGGAGGGAGGGGGCTCTCAGCTGGAGCTGGACCCAGGCACGATGGAGGGGTGCCTGGCTGCTGCTTCCTCCCTCACTGGTGGCCTCTGCAGAGACAGTTGGTAGCAGGAGGGAGGGGGCTCTCAGCTGGAGCTGGACCCAGGCACGATGGAGGGGTGCCTGGCTGCTGCTTCCTCCCTCACTGGTGGCCTCTGCAGAGACAGTTGGTAGCAGGAGGGAGGGGGCTCTCAGCTGGAGCTGGACCCAGGCATGGTGGAGAGGTGCCCGGCTGCTGCTTCCTCCCTCCATATATATATATATATATATATATATATATATATATATATACACATACATACCACATAAACAAAAAAGTAAGTTCCATTGAACTCCATGGCATTTGCAGGTAAAAAATATTTAGGATTAGTCTGTCAAGGGAGGGAAGGAAAACAGGACAAGCTGATTTTGTGATGGGTTGCAAGAAAACCAAGAACAGCATTTGCTCCATCACAAGGCTGGATTAGCAATTAAGAAGCCTTTTCTGGTGGCGGGGGCAGGATTGCCAGGGAAAAGAGGACCAGTGTGACAACGCCCCGTTCCCACGCATTTTAGTTTTAGTCCATGCTGAGAGGGGCATGTGATTGGGTGTTTAAACAAAAGGCTCTGCATCATCAAATATAGCTTGAACCTCTATCTCCTCCATTCCTCCTATCCACATCAACACACTAGCAGACTCAACATGGGATGCTTCTGGACTTACAGATTGGAGGGCGACGGAGGAGGGCTGCCCTCAAGCCAAGCGATATAGTGAAAGTTAGGTATTGAGTTCAACTGAGTTCAGCCGGAGGGATTTCAGCATGTGCTTAACTCTCCCATTGGAAGCGATGGCCATGATCCCAGTACAAACTCGTGCAGCAGCCAGGGCTGGGTGTGCAGTGCCCTTTCTGAAGAATGGCAGCAGTCGTGCAGCTCACGCCTCCCACAAGGAGAGGCATGGTGTGGAGAATGTGGATCGGGAGACATTTTTCTCCTTTTCTCATAATATTAAAACCCAATGGGGTCATCCCATGAAGCTCATTGGTAGGAGATTCAGGACAAATAAAAGGAAGGAGTTCTTCACACAGCACACAGTTAAATTATGAGATTTGCTACCACAAGATGTAGTGATGGCAACAAATTTAGAAGGTTTTAAAGTGGGGGGGGTGGATAAATTCCTGGAGGAGAAGGCTATCAATGGCTACTAGCCCTGATGGTTATGTGCTACCTCCAGTATTCAAGGAAATAAGCCTGTGTGCTCCAGCTGCTGGGGAACATGGGTGGGAGGGTGCTGTTGCACCATGTCCTGCTTGTTCATCCCTGACGGGTGGCTGGTTGGCCACTGTGTGGACAGAGCGCTGGACTAGATGGGCCCTCAGTCTGATCCAACAGGGCACTGCTTATGTTCTTAGGTTTCCTTTCCAAAATTGCTCATCTGAAGGCGATCACAGCAGAATCCTAGCAGCTGCCTCAACGGGAGTAACAAAATGATAGTTTGAGCAGGGGGTTGGACTTGATGGCCTTATAGGCCCCTTCCAACTCTACTACTCTATGTTTCTATGATATCCACCGAGAGATACAGCCTTTAAATGGTTCAAAGTGCACAGGATATAAAATGGTTGCACTCTGTTTCTTTCCTTGCTCATGTATCCCGCTGCATATAGGACTTACACCGAGCTGGGAGTGGGGCGAGGAGAATTCAAAAATAAACCAGCTCCATGTCTGATTAAACCAAGGGCCAAATAAGACAAGTTGTTGGACATGTTCAGCCTGTATAAGAGAAGATTGAGGGGAGACATGAGAGCACTCTTCAAAGACTTAAAAGGTTGTCACACAGAGGAGGGCCAGGATCTCTTCTCGATCCTCCCAGAGTGCAGGATACGGAATCACGGGCTCAAGTTACAGGAAGCCAGATTCCGGCTGGACATCAGGAAAAACTTCCTGACTGTTAGAGCAGTACGACAATGGAACCAGCTACCTGGGGAGGTTGTCACACAAAGGAGGGCCAGGATCTTTTCTCAATCCTTCCAGAGTGCAGGATATGGAATAATGGGCTCAAGTTACAGGAAGCCAGATTCCGGCTGGACATCAGGAAAAATTTCCTGGCTGTTAGAGCAGTACGACAATGGAACCAGTTACCTGGGGAGGTTGTGGGCTCTCCCACCCTAGAGGCATTCAAAAAGAAGCTGGACAGCCATCTGTCAGGGATGCTTTAAGGTGGATTTCTGCATTGAGCAGGGGGTTGGACTTGATGGCCTTATAGGCCCCTTCCAACTCGACTATTCTATGATTCTCTATGATCTGTGATTGGATACTTACGTAATTTTCTTTTTTAAAACAGCCATGCATCAAGGTGAAAGAGAATCGGATTGGGGCCACAACACAGAGGGAGGAAAGATTCGTGCTTTACCTGCAGTAAATTCCATTCCTTCCAAGTTGCTATTTTCCCCATTAGGGAAAACATGTTCCCTACCCTGCTTAAAAAAGAAATTTAGAGAAATAGTCGATCCAAATGTGGGCCTCCAGTGTCTAGCTTGATCCCAATGCACACAGTAGAGCTGCATTGTGTAATAACCCCATCTAAAGTCCATGAAAATGATTGCACTGATCAAAAGTGTGATAATAAAATTGTTATTAAGTCGTTGCCTTCTGTTGCATTTGCCAGAAATTTAAAGGGTTGAATAATACCAACTGCTCATTTAAGGCGATATGTCTCTTTTCCCTCTTCCACCCACCTCCTCTGCCTATCTAGTCAAGAGTTCATTTGACAATCCGGGAGAGTTTTTCTTCCTGCAGCACTGGCTTAAATTTTTAACAGATGGCCTGTAATAAGTAAATTGAAAAGTGCAAATAAGGTTAAAACAATTTTTCGTTATTGAATATCATTAACTTCAAGGCTGCCCACTTTAAAATGCTAATTAAGCCTCGCTTTCCCTTTCGCGGGGTCCTGGCGAAGACAAATGACTGTGGAGTAAATTAATCTTGTTTGCAAAGGACCGGCCTGGGAGAAAATCTGATGAATAGATCTTCATCCCCTCCCCCAAGGTTATTCAACATATTTTTGAGTTTTTTTCACTGTGTGCCGGCTTGTGCTAATTAATTTCTTTCCTAAAACTATAAAGAAGGTCAACAAGAGCGTTACGGATTGAGGCACATAGGTTAAATAGCAAAATACACCCTGTGCCTGCCCCCCTGGCCTTGAACTTTGCTAACAACATCAAGGCCAGAAATTATGTTACTAGCTAGCCCAAGCCAATGATGGAGCCTCCCGTGACTAGCTTACGTGAGTCTTTCCCATACAAGAACCAGACTACATAATGTTGTTTTAAGAATCCCAGCTTCAGGTCAAAGTTTGTATCTTTGTGGACACAAACATGAGAAAACCCTGTGATGAAGGCTCTGGATTGAATTTGAGATGATCCAGGATTCATCAATGGACTGGGTTGAAAGCCCACATGAAGGACTTCAGACCACCATCGGACTTATAGTCAGGCTTGGCTCTTGCAAAAGTGCCGTCCGTGTAAAACAGAACCTTCACATGACCGCAGCAGGCTGAAAAATTGCTGCCCTTATACTTCGTTGAGATTCAGTCCCTCTGTTGCAATCAGTAAGAGGGCTGGAGAGAGCACTCTGCGTCTTTTAAAAGAAGCAGTAGTTCGAAGCTGGGTGAAACGAACCAGGTTAGGTTCAGAGCCTGAAAGACATGAGAAGGAATACAAGTAGAATCAGGTCTAAGTCCACATGCAAAGTCAAATCTCCAAGTCCAGCAGCAGGTTCTGCAAAGGAAGTTGGCAGATGGGAGAGTGCCGGCTCCAGGTTTTTGAGGGTCTTCGGGCAAGACACCCTCAATGGGCCTCCTTCCTCAGTGAGTCTACCTTCTCACCACCATTCTCACCAGCTGCTATCACTCCCTAATCTCTTTCTCATCCTTGCTTCCACTGGCCTGCTGGACAAGCAGAGAGCCACTGAGCAAACAGGTCGTGGCATCTCCTGCTCTTCCTTCTTACCACCACCGTTGTCTGGGGCAGGTGAGCAAACAGGCCACAGTGGTCAAGAGTCCAGGGGGCTCTTATGGGTGGGCCCCTGCGCAGATATGGGCCCTCAACCATGCTTACTCTTGATGCCAGCACTGGGTGGGGCAAGAAAAGCATGTGCAAGAGACTGTGTTGGATTGACAGAGGCCACAGGGCATCACGGTTCATTAAGTCCAGAAGGGCACTTTTGACGCAGTGCCTTGATGGTCCAGCAGAGACATGGGGGGATTCCACACGTCGTACTGAGGGCACTTCCATGCGCCCCCAGGCCGCCCCCAAAGCGATCGTGTAGCTTGCCTGGGAAGAGATGAGGAAGAGGCGTCCTTGCCGCCACCACCACCCACCAACCTCCTCACCGGCCGGGTCGGAGAGCTTGGTGGAAGAAGGCGGGGTGGCTCCACCCCGCCTTCTTCCACCAAGCTCTCCGACCCGGCCGGTGAGGAGGTAGGTGGGTGGCAGCGGCGGCGGCAGAAAGGATGCCTCTTCCTCGTCTCTTCCCAGGCAAGCTACACGATCGCTTTGGGGGCGGCCTGGGGGCGCATGGAAGCGCCCTCAGTACGACGTGTGGAATTCCCCCCCCCCCCGCTGGTCTCCTTACTTCCAAGGAGGCCACTTCAAAGCAAGGCATCACTAGGTGGGCCGAAACAAAGAGAAAGCCAGAAAGCATGTTCACTGGGTCAGTACCGAAAGAGGCGCTCTTGACAAGGAGGCTGCATATTGATCCATCTAAACTCAATTATAGTTCTAAAGGAAAGAACAGTAAGCAAAAGGAATAAGGCCACCCACACCACCTGAGTCAACAGTCATTCTCTGGGCCGAACTGGGCACAAGGTGAGAGATCCAAGAATGGGATTTCTCTTAGATCGAAGCAGCCCCTGGGGGGAGAGCGGGGGGGTGGGGCAAAAGAGTTGATCACCTTGGATAGCTCCTTTAGAGTTCTGACTGAAACCCGGCGTGGACTCACCGCCCCACTGACACTGGAGCCACCAGCCTCCATTGCACGACACATCTAGCAAACTGCTGTAAGGGTACCGGGTGCCCCTTCTTCAGGGCAGAATAACAGATGAACAAAAGAGGGGAAGGTTTGGAACAAGGCCATGCGAGGTAAATAAAACGAGAGAGTTCTCCAAACATCTAACAAATGAAGCTTAACCTCCAACACGTTGGCAGGATGGGGAAGGAACGTTGGCCACACAATGTCCAGAGGCGAAAGAAATGGCGACACCTTATCTTTGTAAAAGAGCCTCGTGTGGCGCAGAGCGGTAAAGCAGCAGTTTCTGCAGCTGAAACTCTTCCCATGGCCTGAGTTCGATCCCAGCGGAAGCTGGTTTCAGGCAGCCGGCTTGGGTCGACTCAGCCTTCCATCCTCCCGAGGTTGGTAAAATGAGTACCCATTAGCTGGGGGAAAGGTAATAATGGCCAGGGAAGGCAACGGCAAACCACCCCGCTATAAGGCCTGCCAAGAAAACGTCAGCGAAAGCTGGTGTCCCTCCAAGAGTCAGTAATGACTCAGTGCTTGCACGAGAGGTTCCCCTCCTTTCCTTCCTATCTTTGTAAGGAAGGTTAGTCAAGAAACCATCAACCCTGGTATGGTTAGCAGAAAGTGCTACCAAATTAACATGGAGCAATGACTGAGCTGCCCCAACCAATGATTCTGAAGGCTACTGTGCAGGTTGACGTGGGCAATTGCTCTACAGCCCGCTCCATAGGTGGGCAGACTGAAGCAAGTAGAAAACTTGGTCTAGATGGAGGCCCAAGCAATGTGAAGAGGCCTGTTCTGTGTGCTTTAGGGCTTGTTCCAATGTAAGTGCAGAATCTGCGGCTTTATTTATTTGTTTATTTATTTTATTACATTTATATACTGCCACATAGCTGAAGCTCTCTAGGCGGGTTACAAAAGTTAAAAACAATGAACGTTAAAAACAGATATACAAAATTTAAAACCGCCAATAGTATAAAAAACAACAATATCCATTTAAAACAACTATTCTCAGGTCAGTTAAAAACTCAGCATATGCTGTTAAATGCTGTTAAAATGCCTGGGAGAAAAGTCTTGACCTGGCGCCAAAAAGATAACAATGTTGGTGCCAGGCGAGCCTCGTCGGGGAGATCATTCCATAATTGGGGGGCCACCACTGAGAAGGCCCTAAAGCACCATCATAAGGTGCAGAATCTGTGTGCTTTAGGGCTTGTTCCACCATAAGGTGCAGGCAGGCTGTCCTGTCTGTCCCAGATACAAGAGACACAGAGAATGTCCGTGGGTTGGCGGGAACTTCCTGCCACAGCAGGTAAACTTCTTGAAGACAATGATAAATAAAAGAAAAACTCAATGACTACGGAAAAAATTAAGAAGTAAAAAAGACACACATCAAAAAACCCTCGTAACGTAGCAGTCCCAGGAGGGCGCAACTGTGGCTTTTTTAGCACCTTTAAAGCCCTACATGGTTTGGGTCCAGGCTACCTGAGGGATCGCCTTCTCCCGTACAGTCCACCCCACGCTCTCAGGTCCTCTGGGAAGAATTGACTCCAGCCAACAAAAACAAGGCTGACAACTATTACCCAGAGGACCTTTTCTTCTGCTGCTCCCAGTTTGTGGAATGGCTTGCCGGGAGAGATTCGTCAGCTTAACAGTCTTCCGGAATCTAAGAAAACCATAAAGACTGATCTGTTCAGGCAGGCCTACCCAGTTGAATTTTAAGATGCCTTTTAATAATGTGCTGATTTTAATAATGTATTAGTTTTACGTGTTTTAATTAGTTATATGTATTTTACGGTGTTTGCATTTGTGTCGTACCCCACCTCAATCCAGAGGGAGAGGCAGGTAACAAATAAATATATTATTAAATATATATTATTATTAGCAGAAGATAACTGTAAGTACGGAGAACATTCCAAACACTGATAGTTGTTGGAGCAGATGGAAAAGTTCTGAGCAGGAGGCAGGAGCTACACCCTGGAGCATGCACAGAGGGGCTCTGCTCAGCTCTACAACGTTCCTGAATGACCGTCGTGCACAGGTGGTTCATAACCTGTATCTGTGACTCACAGACACCACGAAGAAGAAAGCCCCTATGCTGGACCTAACAAGTTGAGAGGAGCAGCATTAGCAAAAGAGGCTTGCGGAAAACCCACACAAAGACTGCAAAGTTGTATCAGGAATAGTTTTTGCCTCTTTCGTCTCTCAAGTTGCTGTGACATTCTGCCTTGAGTGCCTTTGGCAGAAAGACAACATATAAATCTTCTAAATAAATAAATGTTGAGCTGCATCCAAAGAAGACAGCCTCAGCTAGGAAGCAGCGTTCTGGTATAAACGTAGGCTTCAATGGCTCCTGTTTACCAGGGATAGCCTCTATTTTCTGGTACCAGACCGCAGTACCAAAACATTTTAGAATGTTCTTAGGATTGTTTTAATCATTTATACTATGTTTTAAATCAGTATTTGTGTGTTTTATATTCACTGTTGTTCCCCGCTTTGATCCAAGTGGAGAGGCGGGTAAGAAATTTATTATTATTATTATTATTATTATTATTATTATTATTATTATTATTATTATTATTATCCCTATTTGGTGTTTTGGGAGAGATTTGGGGGGACAGGAACATAGGAAGCTGTCGTATACAGAGTTCCACCACCGATCCGTCTACTCCAGCCTTCCTCAACCTGGGGCGCTCCAGATGTGTTGGACTACAACTCCCAGAATGCCCCAGCCAGCTGGCTGGGGCATTCTGGGAGATACAGTCCAACACATCTGGAGCGCCCCAGGTTGAGGAAAGCTGGTCTACTCAGTACTGCCTATGCTGATTGGCAGTGGGCTCTCCAGGTCTTTCCCAGCTGGAGAAGATGAGGATTGAACCTGTCACCTTCTGCCTGCAAAGCAGGTTCTCTGCCACCAAGCTATGGTCCTTCTCTTTTTAAAATGTTAAGAGGGGGAAGCCTTTTTAAAAAAAGTGAGTGTAGAAGCTGCTAGGGAATTGAAACCGGGGCCCTCGGTTCACTCTCCAAAGCGGCATTTTCCAGGGGGGGTGTCGATACAACGCTGCATTGGAAGGCGATTTGCTCAAAACACTGCCGCATTGCTTCTGCGAGGTGAAAAGGGAAAAGCTAGACAGCAGAAAGGAGTGTAGGGTGTCTGGCCGGGGGAAACCGCAGTGCCGGCGGCCATTCCCTTGTCAAGCCTGCCTTCTGCCCTCTGCCCTGGGTTCCCGTGTTTACCCAGAGCTACGCTCACTTGTAGATAACCCAACATGGTGACCTCGGGACAAATCAAAAAGTCATTGGGAGGGGGGGGAGAGAGAGAAGCCTGATGTGGCTGCAAGTTGGCAGCTGCATCATATAAACAACGCAGCACCATTATGTAGCCACTATGGAGCATATAGACACACACACACACGATTTCAGCTATATCCCCAAAATCTCTAGACAGTAAGTCTCTGCCTGGAGCATGCATACTAACAGTATGACACCCAGAAGCACCTAGGCGGCCACCATTTTGGGGGACTACAGATGGAGAAGTTCATTTTGAATGATTAACAGCCGGTGGTGCAGCTGGAGCTGGACTTTGGATCAAAGTCCAATACTCCAGAGCCTGGGGGAGCGGGGAGGGGGAGAATAACCACCCAGAGAGCGGCAGACAATCATGGCAGCAGAAGCAAACTCCTGTAGTCATTCATGACGGTGCTATAATTTCAATGGGTTTAAAATGCAAAACTGCCCATGTCCAGTGGTGTGTGTGTGTTTGCGTGTGTTTAATTAGGGATGGCAAATAGTTTTGTTAGTATTGTTCTAACCTATCAGGACTGTGGAAACAGTTGCAGAGCATGGAATGGTGTTTGTAGGACAAAGAGAAATGGTTGCAGTGTGCTGCACAAATGAAGTAAAATCACATGGCTATTTAAAGGGACCCCCCCTCCCCCATAAGATCATCACTCGGCTACACCACTGCTAATAGTGCAATCCTTATGTCTACTCAGATATAAGCCCCACTGAATTCAATTGGAACTTCCTCCCAGGTACATATGTATAGGATTGCAGCCTAAAGATATCATAATTACAGGAGGAGGAGGAGGAGGAGGAGGAGGAGGATTTTAATTGCATTTATATTTTATATCCCACCTTTCTGCCATCACAGAGCTCAAGGTGGCCACATGGGGTTCCCAGGTGGTCGCCCTTCCAAACAATGACCAGACCCAGACCTGCTTAGCTTCAGCAAGGTGGCTGCTTCATGTGCTTTCAGACCATGCCCTTGGATGGTGATAGTTTTCTAGTTAACTTTAAATGGAAGGATCAGGGCCTTCTTTGCTTACTTTATTTATTATATTTACAGGCCACCTTTCAGCTATAACGGCTCCCAAGGCCATTTAGAGTGAACACAAATTAATACAATGGACATTTAAATCAATCAAGATAATAAAATTAATCCATTGCAGCAACAGCAGGTCAGCAATGGAAACAACCCACACGTGACACTGAATGCATTTCAAGCAGTCTCTCTCTCTCTCTCTCTTTAAAACTCCAAAATTGCTGCTGAAGGATAGAGATCTTTGAGACCACAGCACACAGGGCAGATTTTCAAATCGTTTCCTCTCCCACAGAGTCCAAATAACCCCAAAGCTGCGATTTTCCCAAAATCCATTTTCCCAAAAGAAGGAAACTCCCATTGGCCGTGGCTGTTTAGAGCTTAAAAGAGAGGGACAATAATACTTGAAATGACACGTTTAGCATCACATTTCCCCCCAAGCATGTGATGGTACATTCCTTCCTCCCCCTGCTCCAGCCATTTATTTATTTATGTATTTATTATTGCATTTATATCCTGCTTTTTTTTCCTCCAAGGAACCCAAGGACATAACCCTCCTCCTCTCCATTTCACCCTCACAACAACAATCCTGTGAGGTAGGTTGGGCTGAGAGTCTGTGACTGGCTCAAAGTCACCCAGAGGGTTTCCATGGCCGAGTGGGGACTAGAACCCGGATCTCCTGATTTTCAGTCCAACACTCTAACCCCACAGCTCATTCCAAATGGGGCTACACAATGGAGGCTGGTGGCTCCAGGGTCAGCAGGGCAATGAATCTGCTCTGGGTTTCAGTCAGAACTAGTCAGAACTCTAAAGGAACTATAGCTCCTTTAGAGTTCTGACTGGTTCTCACTGAAACCTGGAGTGGATTCATCTCTCCACTGACCCTGGAGTCACCAGCCTCCACTGGTGCGACAACATCCAGAAATGTAGCAACTAGAACACCCGAGATGGGTTTTAAAATCAGCCCAGAGCCAATGAGGACACCTCTGCACCCTCATGAGCCCACTTAGAGTAGCCTTCCCCAACCTGGTGCCCTTCAGAGGTTCTGGACTTTGACTCCCATCAGACCCAGCCAGCATGGCCAATGATCAGGGATGCTGGGAGTTGTAGTTCAAAACATCTGGAGAGCACCGGGTTGGGGAAGGCCATCTTAGACTCATCGGGGAGGGCCTGCTCCACATCCCTTTGCTGTCTCTTGTAAAATCTTGTGGGACGTGGGGCATGGCCTTTCCTGTGGTGGCTCCATTGTTTTGAAATCAGTTGCCCAGATAGGCCCATTGGGCCTCCTCACTGTGACAGTTGAAGCACAAAGTGAAAACTTGATTTTCCAAAACCTTTTTCAACTGAAATGTTGAAATGGTTTACTGCTCGTCCCCTTGTGTTTGTTTCTTTGGTATATTGTCTTAGCTTTCGAATTGAATGCCACTGTAGGCTGGGACTCACTGAGGTGGAAAGGCAACTGAAAATTGTTATAAAATCAATATCATATCTATTATTTGGAAAGGAAGGCAACAGCCCAAATTTTGGATTAGTAAATTTCACCATATGACAAAGGACGTTTACAAGAATACACACCACACCTCTGCCTCTGAAATGCAATGAAGACGCAGCCTTGGGTTTATGACAGCCCCGTTGGCTTTTCGAGGGAGTTTTCCTTTTGGCCTGAACCACAGGGAAAGCCATAGCTTGGTGGTAGAGCATACGCTTTGCATGCAGAAGGTCCCAGGTCCAATCCCCGGCATCTCCAGGGAGTGTGTTGAAAGTACTAGGGTAGATAGACCAATGTTCTGCCTCAGGACAAGGCAGCATTCTATGGGCATGTCTATACCATACGGTGTAGAGGAATGGAGGTGGGACGATCCCGGACTTTCATGCTTCCGGGATCGTCGCAGGGTGTCAACACACGGCACGTGACGGCCCGGGAGGAAGAGGACATCGCGCCCGCCATTTTGTTTTTGTTTGTTTTTTAATCGGAAAAGAGCGCAAGAGCGCTCCACCGAAAAAGTTTTTTTTAAAAAAAATAATATTCCCACTCCCACCCCACCCCCCAATGGGCACAGAGCTCCTGAAGCCGAGAGCTCCGTGCCTAGCTCCTCACGAGTAACCGTGCCCAGGTCCTGGCACCTTGCAGTTACTTGCGAGGAGCCGGGACAAAAACGGGATGCCAGGCCACATGTTCTGCAGTCTCAGGATCATCCCGGGACCGCGGGAAAAGTCGGGATAGAAGGGTAGGGATGCACAGGATCCCCTGTGCGTCATGTGGATGCACAGGGATGATCCCAGGGCAATCTCCGGGATAGCGCCCCATCTAGCCATGCCCTATGTTCCCATGATGGAAACTTACAGGCACAACCTGAGTGACTTGAGAAGTTCCAACTACATCAAGGAGCAAAGCACGCGCGAGGGCAAACTGTGCAGAGACAAGAGGTCAAAAGCAAAACGAAGCTGGCCTGTATCTGCAGGGTGTTTCTATAGAAATGCACAAAGACAATTTTGAGAAAAGGAGCTTTTGATTTGTTAGGTACAGGTACGGGCAGGTAGAAACACATTCTTTATAAGAGGTTGGGAGGGCTTAGAAAGGGAAAGCCTGAAATTACAATCTCCCCCACCGTCCACACATCCCCCGCAATGTGCAGAACTCATGGAGGTGAAAGTCAGGCACAACGTGGAGGCTAAATTGTAAGCAAGCACAATATGTGAGACCGTGCAATGCATTTGCTGCTTACATGGTGCATACGCCAAGCATGGCTGCCTTAACGTACAACGCCCATGTTTTGGGGCACATGAATGGATTTGTAAGTCTCTAGACTAACCAGTGAAGTTGAAGATTTTTTAAAAAAAACAGAGAAAAGAAAAATTGTTACTGAGTGTGCAGATGAAGGAAGTCGGTCAGAGATATAGATGTGCCTATAGGATCATCATATGAGAGCTGAAATATTGGAGAGGTGGCCGGGAGGGGGGAGAAATACACCCACTCTCACAGAAAGATACTCAAGATACACCAGAACAGTAACCAAGGCAGAGACCCTGTATTGAAGGGTGAGCAGAGAGTCACTTGACCTGAATGCAATTTATTGTACTCCGATTGTGACCAGATACAACCCTACAAGTCTATTCAGTTGTTGTGCTGATCATGAGATCCTCTCCTGGTGGTACCTAAGTTTTCAAAGATTCAATCAATCAATCATGGCTCGGCAAAGGGTGTTCACAGTATTACAGCGCCCGCTCTGAAACTCCCTACCACCAAAATTAGGTCAACACTTATCCTTCTGGGTTTTCAGCGCCTACTGGAAACACACCTTTTCCAATAGGCATTCCAGGAAGGAAATCTTGTCCTCTGCATGAAAACCTGTTTTCGTACATTGCTTAGAAATTTCTTTAATATGAGTGGTTCATAAATATTGTCAAATAAATAAATAAACCCCATGCTTATGCCTCCAGTCCATGGCTGGCTTTGTACCTAATTCTCAGAAGTAATTGCTCGTAACAAGATTGGTTTTTAAACATCTCCTGTATGTCACACATACACACACACACACACACACACACACACACACACACACACACACACCAAAAATAGTTAAACCAAAGAGGATTCAGCAGAGATCAAATTAGGTGTTGCTGGATCAATGGTGTCTTTTAAAGCATGAACAGCGGGTCTGTAGCTTCAGTTTGTCAGCACTTTGAAAGCAAATCCCTTCAGAAAGTGCCAACTGGTTTGTTTCCATTTCCATGATAAAGGGCTTTAGGCAGCAAAGAAAATAATTTTTCATTGTGTCAAGCTTATTGGAGAATCAATAAACGTTTTGCAGATGGATTAGAGGTAGGTCTCAGGGACCATCACGCTAAAAGGGAACGGCCGCAGCTGTGGGCTGTCTAAGTCAACGCTTTGTATTCAAGATCCAGAAAACTAGAACCGGGAGAAAGAAGAGGAGAGCATGCGAGTGAAAAAGTGAAATAGGCCAAGGTGTTCTATCGATCAAAAGCTTTTCCGGAACTCCAAGGAAGAGGGCAGTCCTTGTACCCCACCCACCATGCCACGTGTTCAGATAAACTGCTTTTACTGCTTCTAAATTATATATTGTTTTACTTGGATCATGGTTTAATTTGTTTTTAACTGTGCATAGTTATTGTTTTATACTGTATGTTTTAAAATGTTTCCAAATCACGTGAGGTACTTCCAAATCACGTGAGGTACTGGTTCCTCTCTATTCGGCCCTGGTTAGGCCTCATCTAGAGTATTGTGTCCAGTTCTGGGCTCCACAATTCAAGGAGGAAGCAGACAAGCTGGAGCGTGTTCAGAGGAGGGCAACCAGGATGATCAGGGGTCTGGAAACAAAGCCCTATGAAGAGAGACTGAAAGAACTGAGCTTGTTTAGCCTGGAGAAGAGAAGATTGATGGAGACATGATAGCACTCTTCAAATACTTAAAAGGTTGTCATGCAGAGGAGGGCCAGGATCTCTTCTCGATCCTCCCAGAGTGCAGGACAAGGAATAACGGGCTCAAGTTAAAGGAAGCCAGATTCCGGCTGGACATCAGGAAAATCTTCCTGACTGTTAGAGCAGTGCAATGGTGGAATCAGTTACCTAGGGAGGTTGTGGGCTCTCCCACACTAGAGGCCTTCAAGAGGCAGCTGGACAACCATCTGTCAGGGGTGCTTTAGGGTGGATTCCTTCATTGAGCAGGGGGTTGGACTCGATGGCCTTGTAGGACCCTTCCAACTCTGCTATTCTATGATTCTATGATCTGTACGCCGTTCTGAGATCTTAATGATATAGGGCGGGATATAAATGTTTTAAATAAACAAATAAATAAATAAATATCCTTCCATGTCTTTGTCCAAACGATTCTCAGATGAGTGGAAGTTTCATATTTCCACAGCGAAATTGAAAAAGGACTCCTCTGCTTAGCCTGAAATACAAGACAACTGCTATTAAACAGCGATGACAATGCCAGCCTAGAAGGATCTCCGGTTCGACTCTCAATATAAGGGATCTCTCTAAGTCTTAGCAGAGGGGTCAGTTCCTGGCATCTCCAATGAAAAGGGCTTTTGACCTTGGCCTGAGGCTGCCACTTGCCAGCTGGAGCAGGCGGTGCTGGATAAGACTGGGGCAATATTTTAAAAAGGAGAAGGGAGCTGAAAGAGCAAAGAAAGTGCTGGAGATCCAGACCCTGAGTATCCTCAGGGCTGATCCTCAAAGCGGAGTGCAAATGCAGACCTCCCTGCCGGTTCCTCCATCCCCCTTTCACAAGCACACACATATGCACACTTGCAAAAGTCCTAACCATTGCTGGGAGGGGGAGAAGGCGACCAGCTCACTACCGGAGAACTCTACAACTCAAAAGGACCATCATTCCCTGCAAAGATCAACTATAAATGCTGCCATTCCTGCAAGGAATGACCGTTTTGAAAGGAACCGATAGGTGTTCAGAATGGTCATTTCAAGTTGTGGCACAAGGTGGCCGAAAGAACTGGCCACCAGAAGGCTCCCGGTCTGCATGCTTCACAACGTCTTCATACAGGTAAGAGGTTTTTGTTTGTTCATGAAAAAAGGGGCAGCCTACTTGGGTTTTGTGATAATTTCCAAATATTTAAAAAATTAAGACTTTGGGGTGGAATTTTGCTTGTTTGTTTACACGTACTTACCAGGAATGACGGCAAAACTAAGTTGATTTACGAGTCAAACAGGAGGATCTTGGTTCCATCCCCAGTGCTAGATGAAATGGACCACTGATTTGGCTGAGTTAAAGAATTAGGCCTTGACTATTGTGGGTAACGCTCCTCACCCCTTCCTGAGTTAGCACCCTAACCTTGGCCCAGCTCCAAGGCCTAGCTCACTCATATTCTGGTTCCACCTATGAGTTGGTTCCAGCTATCTATCAGAAACCACCTGCTGCACACAGAATAAATGATGCAAATCAAGTTTATTCATTTCTATGCATTTTGCATCTGCAATTCAAGTTTTCAACGCATTTTAGTTGTTTCTTTCTTTCAATTTCTGTCGCAGAAGGGAATGTAAAAAGGAAACACTGCATCAGGGTGTGTAGGGCACTACAACTCACCATTGTAACCCCTGAAAGATGTGCTCTGTCCTCAGCCAGTTAATGACAGTGTGCTTACAACAGCCTGCCTCAACCTGGTACCCTCCAGATGTGTTGGACTACAACTCCCGGCATCCCCCAGGAAGGCACCAGGTTGGAGAAGGCTGATCTACACAGCTTAAACAGTCATTCCTTTCCCCCCACAGAACAGTGTTTCTGTGGAAGAAGCATGTACGCTAGGCTCTCAAGAGATCTTTTACAGAAATTTTACAACACTACAATTCCCAGGATTTTCTGTAGGGAAGACACAAAAAAATAACATAGTTACTTGGTATAAAGCCAAAATAATGTTATAGTATCACTAGGCACTGCGTCTGCAAGGTTTTGTCCAAAGCCGCACACTTTGAAAAAAAAACACCAAGGGCAGATCTACACCAGTGTTTATAAGGTAGTATAGTTCTTCCGATAACGTAATATGTTGTACCGGTTTAAAACATCACAGGGCACACTGTGTCATTGTAACACTACTTGCCTTTCTCCTTCCCGTTATTAATTCATTAAGCCGGGTCACACTGAGGGAATCTACACGTCGTACTGAAGGCACCTGCGTGCGCCTCCAGCCCGCCCTCAAAACGATGGTGCAGATGGAGAAAGAAGAGGCGGAGGAAGAGGCGGAGGAGGCGGCGGCTGGGGAACCGGCCGCGTCCTTGCCGCCGCCATCTCCCCGCCGGCCTCCTGCTGCCGGGGTAAGAGCCACCCGGGTCGGAGAGCTCGGCTTCCACTTCCGCCGAGCTCTCCGACCTGGGTGGCTCTTACCCCGGCAGCAGGAGGCTGGCGGGGAGGCGGCGGCGGCAAGGACGCGGCCGGTTCCCCAGCCACCTCTTCTTTCTCCGTCTACACTATCGTTTTGACGGCAAACTGGAGGCGCACGCAGGCGCCTTCAGTACGACGTGTAGATTCCCTCACTGTGTCTTCTAACGCTGTACGTTTGAGGTTCCCAGCGTTGGTTTGTTCTGTGCTCCACCCACTTCCTCTTCTCCTCCCCATTTAGTGCTATCTCTGCGCTCTGATTTAGGCGCCGAAAGGAAGTTTCCACGCCCCCTTGAAAGCGATTGGCTGACAAGCGACAATTCAAAAGTCAGTCAGCAAAAAGCTATTACAATGTACGGGGGCACGTACAAACACTTTCAACGGTATTTAAACGTAACAACGGAATGAATAAAATGAAAGAATGAGGGAGAATACAATGATGATAAAACGTAAGAAACTGAGCATCATGTGACCCAATAAGTTATCAGAACCTTTCCTTAGCATTATAAACCATTAGTGTACATCTGCCCCAAGATACTCAGAATCCTGGATTTCACACTTGCATGGTGGGAGAAGGTGCAACTTATGACCTGCTAAGGCAAATGCCACTCACCATGAACTGCCAGAACCTCAATAAACCTTTGTTGTTTTTCTGCCTGGGAGATAGATAGATATGAACTTATTTGGCTTATTGGGTCACAATTGGGACTGCTACACAACTTCAGGTTAGCAGATTGGGCTGCAGTGATCATGAATTCTTTTCTACTCCCCAATACTATGCTGGTAGTAATAAAAAGACAACATGGATAGGCTTATGGACTTTGGAAAACCACATCTTGCAGATCAAGAGATCAAGGTATCATACAAGTTAACAAATCAAATCAAATCCTCTCCATTTTAGGTATAAAAACCAAAGGAATGTGTTACATAATTTCAGGCGTAGTTTCTTCTGATCTTCAGTTTGCTTTTTGTTCAAGCAGGACAAAGTCTTCATTGTTTGGCTCTCTTGTGAGATGTTACTTTAGCCTGCTCAGTATTTGCTGCTCAAGTTCCATGTATCTTTTAAGCAAAGGTTGGTAGACCTAAAACAGAAAAGAGAGACTGGATTTTAAAGGGATCACTATTTTTTTGTTTCGTCTTGCCAACTATTGTCCTGCCAACTCAGACATTAATGTGGTTAGGAGATACAGTCCAGTGGAGAAACCATAGAAAAGTAATGCAATGGCTGGGAAGTTATTCTCAAAGGCTGAGCAGTAGAGTTGGTCTAAACTTGCACTAAACGTTATTGGTGCAGGTGCTAGGAAAGGTTTTCACTTGCTAAATGAAAGATCTTCTACATGAGCTCTGGTTCCTGGAGATAAGGCAGTTGGCCAAAGCCAAGCATGACAACAGAACACAGCCGAGCCTTCTATAGATCCACAGTCTGCTATATGACATGAAGTATTAACCATTGTTTCATTAAATGAAAGGCTTCAATCTGAAAAACTAGGCCAAATGCCTTTTTGTGTTTTTTTGGGGGGGGGAGGAAAACAACTTCTTTCCATAAAGAAGCATTTGCAGCTGGACATGCAGATTTAGTAGCTGGAGAAGGAGCTATCACGAAATATAATCCCACACATCTATTTCCAGCACTCCTCCTGCCTGTTCCTTGGAAGACCTCCACAACCAGAAAGTTTGGGGCCAGCTGCTGGAAACAAACACTTGCAATAAACTTGTACCTTCCACATGTTTACAATCTTGGAGAAGTTGGGGTGACTTAAGAGTGGGGTTAGTAGCATGTGCTATGAAATGAACTAGGCGCAGAGCCCATTAGTGTGATGTCACAGAGATCACGAAGAAGAACTAGTTCAGACAAGCTGCAGTGTGTTCAGAGGAGGGCAACGACGATGATTAGGGGTCTGGAAACAAAGCCCTATGAGGAGAGACTGAAGGAACTGGGCATGTTTAGCCTGGAGAAGAGAAGATTGAGGGGAGACATGATAGCACTCTTCAAATACCTGAAAGGTTGTCACACAGAGGAGGGCCAGGATCTCTTCTTGATCCTCCCAGAGTGCAGGACGAGGAATAATGGGCTCAAGTGACAGGAAGCCAGATTCCGGTTGGACATCACGAGAAACTTCCTGACTGTTAGAGCAGTACAACAATGGAACCAGTTACCTAGGGGGGTTGTGGCTCTCCCACTCTAGAGGCATTCAAGAGGCAGCTGGGCAGCCATCTGTCAGGTATGTTTTAAGGTGGATTCCTGCATTGAGCAGGGGGTTGGCCTTATAGGCCCCTTCCAACTCTACTATTCTATGATTCTATGATTACTAGGAGGCTCCACAACATTAAACATGCATGTGCGCACACAACTTTCTAAACATAGAAAACTAGCCTGTCACAGAGAAGAAACATCACTTGACTATGCAGGGTAGGGGGGTTCATCCCCCCCACACACACACACACAAGGAAGCATTCACACACAAGCAAAGACCCCAGGTCATCTGCAGTGCTACTGACCAAGAAGGGCTGCACTATGTGACTGCCCTGATTGTGCAGCTCAGCTCTTAGTCTGTAAGTCAGTTGATCAAGTGCTGGGCTTGACTTTAAAGATTCGACTTCAACCATGTCTTTGGCTTGGGTGGCCCCTACCAAGGTGATATGTCTCCCCTAGCTGTAAAGGCAGACTGACTAGGCTTTTGTAAGGGGGGGGCAGATGAACTGGGTGGTAAAAAGTATTTGTATATTAAAAAGGTCTGTAAAATGTTTTCTGCAGCTTTATATTAGCAGCTCTTTTACAGCCACATTTTAATGACAGATTCAGACAGTTTCTATGGAGATTGTGGCGTTGACCAGATAAGGGTGCTTCAGTTTATTATTCTTGAAGGACGTATCAGCCATTTGTTCAGTAAGAACCCTTAAAATCACACGGGATTTCTAGCTAATCACACAACCCAGAGCTGATTGCTAGCACTTGGGTAATCTTTGACAAAATAGTATGACCATGCCATTCTACTCTCCTAAGGGTCTTAGGCCTGGAATCCCTTTCTCACCTGTAGTTTATAAAACCCCATTATAGCCAGGTCTAGGCACTTAAAAAATCTGTGCCAGGGTAGTTTAAATTTCACACCCAGAAAAGCTGAATTCTGCAACCTGTATATGTTCTGCAAATTAAGCACACTGGCATAATTTTCCACGATTGGTCAAACTTCTGCTAATCAAAGGGAAGGAAGAGATGGCTAGCAATTCTGCTTGTATGCATCAGAGGGTGGGATAAGACCCTCTCTCTCCCACACCAGAGGCAACCATCTGTCAGGGATGCTTTAAGGTGGATTCCTGCACTGAGCAGGGGGTTGGACTCGATGGCCTTATAGGCCCCTTCCAACTCTACTGTTCAATGATTCTAAGACAGGGAGGACCCTTCCGTCAACCTGGCTAGGATCAATTTCCACGTGCCTCATCCCATCCCAGACCTGCTCTCTATCCATGCCCACTCCACCTGGTTATGAAGCCATTAAGTAAATTGTGCAAGTTGGTACCAATGTTTTCTTATTCACCTTTTCCCTCCTCATCCCTTTTTCCTTTTGTATCGTGGTTATCTGATTGTAAGCCATTATGGCAATCGCTCCTCTATTTGACTTTTTGCACAGCACAGGTGTATCCTGGTGTCTAGACAATGTGCATTATTTACAAAGCAAGGTGACAAAGGTAAGGGACATGGCTCCACATGGGATTTAGCTTCTGAGGATGGGGGTGCTTGGCAGGGACGGTTCTGTTCTACTCACAAAAGAAGAAAAAGGTTGCAAACCTCTGTCCTGCACAAGGAATTACCATTGCATCCTCCCAGCTTACGGTGGCATCTTGTTTCCCTTGAATATATATGTTGGAGCAAACGAACTACCGAACAAGCACTTATGGCTGTATTAGGGGCATCAATATGTCAGGCAAAAATAGCTCTTTTATTTACTGAAATATCTATAGTCAAGCCTCACTAATTCTCACTTTGATTATCTGCAACCCTGATAAAGCCTGCTTGCTTTGTGCCAGCTGAGATTTAATAGCACGGCCCCATCTTGCCGAAAGTGGCTGTGCTACCGAGATAGCAAGCACTCAGTATTCCTTTCCCAGTGCGGATATTATTGTTGTTGTTGTTGTTGTTTGTATAAACGGAGGGGGGGGGAGAAAAGAAACCGTACTACAGCACCTTTATATATGGGCGTGCTCTGAAGCGTTGTGGTGAACGCATTGCTCTAAATTAAAAGTGTCAGAAGAAACGAACGGCTACATTTAAGGCTACAGTGCTTTTGACTGTTTTATTGGACTTGAATGCTTAACTTGCTAATTTGCAAAATTCAAGCATCTGCTGCAATGGCTCTCCCAGCCATTAGCATGAATAACTGATGTTCGGCTGTTGTTTTATACCCATGTGAACGTGGAGTGAAAATTAAACCTATTCTTCTTTCTTTGTCCCTATTAATTTTCTCTAAAATTCACCCCGGGGGGGAAGGGGGTTCTTTTCGTTCCTGTAAATATGAGACTTTTGGCACCCTTCTCGGTCACTTAAAATATGGCAGGATTAACACGGTACTTCAAAAGCTGGCTTTCTTTGTCCCAGAGTTGCTCCCATTAAAGAATCAAGGCTGGATAGGGCTACCGACAGCGCTGTCCTCTGACTTGAAGAAATCTTTGTGGATAGATTGCATGAGTTTTTAATCAATTGATTGCTTATCAATTAAATCTGCATACAATTACATATGAATAAAACAGTCATTCTGAAGAAAAGCACAGGCAGTTGTCTTTAGGATGCCGGTCCGTGTCAAAGCAGGCACCATCTGAGAAGAGGCGTTCCCACCTACGTGTGAGGAAGAGGAGGAAAGAGAAGATGGAATGCTTCTTCTCAGATGGCTTCCTGCCGTCTGCCGTTTTTGTAAGCGCTTGAATATATTTACAATACTAATTAGGCCTGGTTCAGACAACACGCTAAACCAGCCTTCCTCAACCTGGGGCGCTCCAGATGTGTTGGACTGCATCTCCCAGAATGCCCCAGCCAGCTGGCTGGGGCATTCTAGGAGTTGTAGTCCAACACATCTGGAGCGCCCCAGGTTGAGGAAGGCTGCACTAAACCATGCTGCTTAACCACAAAATGGTTAACGGAATGCATTGACCTTAATGCATTCAATGAACCATCTTGTGGTTACACAACATGGTTTGGTGTGTTGTCTGAACTAGGCCTTAGACTTAAATATTGTAAATTTACCATATATAGTACCGTACACTTCATTTTTTAACTTTTCTTTTTTTTCTAACAACAACCCAAAATCTGTTGCCAGATGAATTCTCATCATAATACTAGAGCCTGGGATCATCCCATTATTATTATTATTATTATTTATTTATATAGCACCATCGAAGGACTTCGCACAGTGCATAGTCAGACTATGGAATTCGCTATCACAAGACGTAGTGATGGCCACCGATTTAGATGGCTTTAAAAGGGGGTTGGACAAATTCCAGGAGGAGAAGGCTATCAAGGGCTACTACTCCTGATGGCTATGTGCTACCTCTAGTATCAGAGGCAGAATGCCTAGGTGCATCACTGGCTAGTGAACATTGGTGGAACGTGCCACTGTACTCATGTTCTTTTTGTGGATCCCTGGTCAACAGCTGGTTGGCCATTCAGTGAACAGAATATTGGACTAGATGGACCCTTGGTCTGATCCAGCAGGGCTCTTCTTAGTTCTTATGGGGATCAATTTATCAATTTAAAGATTTTTATCTTATTAATATAACCAATCATACTAAATATAGAAACCCTTGTTGCTAAGTTTCAACCCAGAGAACCCATCATTGAACGGGATCAATGTAATGGGAGAGGTTGCCAGTCCAGTTTTATTCAAGGTTGTGTGTGTGTGTACATGTGTCTGTTCTTAACTAAGCACTTCTTTTTCTCAGGGCTGTCAATCATCCATTAGAAGAGCCAATAAATGTTAGAGCCAGCTTAACAAAGAGTTGTGATGGGCTATCACTGACCTCCCACCCTCTGCCCCTTAAATGTCTAGCTCCAGCTCATCCTGCCTTATTTCACCCCATCATGCAAGATTCTGCCAGGCTCTGGCTGACACTTGCGATTCTATCTGCCCCTCCCTCCACATCCCCAGTATTTTAGAAGTCAAAATCCAGAGTTTAGCCATGTTAGTCAGTAGCAGCAAAAGCAAAAAAATAAAGACAAATGTATTGATTCCATGAAAGCTTATGCCATAATAAATGTGTTAGTCACATTTATTATTGTTGTTTTATTGTTTTACAAATCAAAAGTTGATCATCCAAACCCTCACCCATGCAGGCTCAAAATGTAAGGTCTATTTGCTTCACATTTCTAGTAGCTACGTTCTATTGACCTTATTTTGGAAATCTCCTTCTAAGAGATTTCAAGAGTATATAGCCTAAGGCAATTAAATGGATTTATTTTTTGTAATTGATGTCCAAAGGAAATAAAGAACACTCAACGATGCGTTAAAAAGGACCCTTAGGAGCATAAATTTCCTCTTTTTCCAGCAGCTAAACCCAATACATCACAAGGAGTGATATTTTGCAAAAAGTAATTATACAGACTGCCGTAAGAAGCTTGATCTTGCTTCTTGTAGTAGTGCGCTCAGTGGGCATGTATATGTGGCATCTACCTGAGAGTAAATTAGTTTCACTTGTAAACCATCCCTAAGTGCATCTGAAGTAAGTGGCAGTAACATTACCAGCAATTCCCCTCCCCTCCAGAGTCTAGTTTCCCTCTAGTAAATTGTTGCAACCACTGTGCACCATCTTGTAGCCAGGTCCCTGGTTTGATCTCTGGCATCTCCAGGTAGAGCAAGGAAAGATTTTTGCTTGACACCCTGGAGAGCCATTACTGCCATTCAGTGTTGGCAATACCAGGCTAGATAGACCATTATTATTATTATTATTATTATTATTATTATTATTATTATTAATTTATTTATATAGCACCATCAATGTACATGGTGCTGTACAGAGTAAAACAGTAAATAGCAAGGCCCTACCGCATAGGCTTACAATCTAATAAAATCATAGTAAAACAATAAGGAGGGGAAGAGAATGCCAACAGGCACAGGGTAGGGTAAGCAGGCACAGGGTAGGGTAAAACTAACAGTATAAAGTCCGCACAACATCAAGTTTTAAAAGCTTTAGGAAAAAGAAAAGTTTTTAGTTGAGCTTTAAAAGCTGCGATTGAACTTGTAGTTCTCAAATGTTCTGGAAGAGCGTTCCAGGTGTAAGGGGCAGCAGAAGAAAATGGACGAAGCCGGGCAAGGGAAGTAGAGGCCCTTGGGCAGGCGAGAAACATGGCATCAGAGGAGCGAAGAGCACGAGCGGGGCAATAGTGTGAGATAAGAGAGGAGAGATAGGAAGGAGCTAGACCGTGAAAAGCTTTGAAGGTTAACAGGAGAAGTTTATATTGGATTCTGAAGTGAATTGGAAGCCAATGAAGAGATTTCAGAAGCAGAGTAACATGGTCAGAGCGGCGAGCCAAGAAGATGATCTTTGCGGCAGAGTGGTGAACAGAAACCAACGGACTGATGTGAGAAGAAGGAAGGCCAGAGAGAAGAAATGGTCAGACTCAGTAGAAGGCAGGTTCCTGTGTTCCTATGATCAAGAGAATAACACCCTGTAGTCCTGAAGGCAAGAAAAATAGGTATAACAACTCACAAGCTATTTTCCCCAGCACACCTCTTTCCCCAGATTTGGGCAAGCACACACACAACACACATAGGAAGCTGCCTTATACTGAGTCAGACCATGGGTTCATCCAGCCTAGTACTGGTAGCACTGGCTGGCAGTTGCTCTCCAGGGTTTCAGGCAGGAGTTTGACCTGCCCTAGTTGGAGAGGCCAGGGATTGAACCTGGGAACTTCTGTGTCCAAAGCATGTGCTCTACCCCTAAGCTACACTCCACTTATTAGTAAAGTGCAGACACACTGAGTGCCAAAACAGGCCCAAGGAGAGGGGAAGAGTGGGCTCTGAGGCATTCAGGAGTGTGGAAGCACTAACCTTTGCAACCCAAGAACATTTCAATTGCAAGGGTGAATAGAGTGCCCCTCAGAGTTTAAAGGAGGTGCAGGGAACGCTTATCAAATTTGCAGATGACACCAAATTGGGTGGGATAGCTAATACCCTGGAAGACAGAAACAAACTTCAAAGTGATCTTGATAGGCTGGAGTGCTGGGCTGAAAACAACAGGATGAAATTTAATAGGGATAAATGCCAAGTTCTACATTTAGGAAATAGAAACCAAAGGCACAGTTACAAGATGGGGGACACTTGGCTCAGCAATACTACAAACGAGAAGGATCTTGGAATTGTTGTAGATTGCAAACTGAATTATGAGCCAACAGTGCGATATGGCTGCAAGAAAGGCAAATGCTATTTTGGGCTGCATTAATAGAAGTATAGCTTCCAAATCACGTGAGGTACTGGTTCCTCTCTATTCAGCCCTGGTTAGGCCTCATCTAGAGTATTGTGTCCGGTTCTGGGCTCCACAATTCAAGAAGGATGCAGACAAGCTGGAGCGTGTTCAGAGGAGAGCAACCAGGATGATCAGGGGTCTGGAAACAAAGCCCTATGAAGAGAGACTGAAAGAACTGGGCATGTTTAGCCTGGAGAAGAGAAGATTGAGGGGAGACATGATAGCACTCTTCAAATACTTAAAAGCTTGTCACACAGAGGTGGGCCAGGATCTCTTCTCGATCCTCCCAGAGTGCAGGACACGGAATAACGGGCTCAAGTTAAAGGAAGACAGATTCCAGCTAGACATCAGGAAAAACTTCCTGACTGTTAGAGCTGTACGACAATGGAATCAGTTACCTAGGGAGGTTGTGGGCTCTCCCACACTAGAGGCCTTCAAGAGGCAGCTGGACAACCATCTGTCAGGGATGCTTTAGGGTGGATTCCTGCATTGAGCAGGAGGTTGGACTCGATGGCCTTGTAGGCCCCTTCCAACTCTGCTATTCTATGATTCTATGACTGCAGGGAGGAGTGGTTGATATTGAAGAACAGGCACTCTCAGGGCTGTGTCCTCCAAGTCCAATTCCCCCACCCTATATGAGACCTGGTGCAGCTCTTCTGCTTGTGGGGGTGATTTCCTAGCCTGAGCAGTAGAGGTGCAGCAGCTGTCCCCAGAGCTGTTCCTTCAAGCCAGGCACACTGACCCAAGTAAGCAGATCTGAGTGTGGAAGCAAGTTCAAAAACCAACAAAGATAATAATAATAATAATAAAAAAACACAGCTGCAAAAGCCAAGCAAAAACAAAACCGACAGCCACAAGGTTTAATTCCCAAAGTATTTGTGTGCCGACAGTTTTTTGAGAGATTTCTCTTCATCAAGGACAATTAAATTCTTCAAAGACCAATTGAGAGACCAATCGTGAGTTAGAAACAGAGAGAGCTAAGGATCATTTTGAAGCTTTGGAGAATTTAATGGCCCTTGACGAAGGGAAATGCATCGAAACACGTCGGAACACAAACACATTGAGAATTAAACCAATGTATTTAATGATTTTGTTTTGGGGAAGGAAGTTCCCATAGGCATATCAATAAAGCCCTATTCAGGGGCCATGCCTGAACAGGGCAGTCTAATCTGATTACAAGTGACGGGCCCCTGTATGCCAGCTCCGACCCCTCAGTCACTGTCCTCCCCGTTGAAGAGGGACCTCCTATTCATGTCCACTTGAATGCGAATTGAAGATTCCACATGGCTGAAAACACTGTTTATCAAGATTCCAAGTTTTATCAGGGTTCCTAATCATGCAAAACTTACTACTTGCATTCCAGCAAATGTGCATAGAAGCCTGCTAAAGTCCTTCCCACTCAACAAGGGGAGGTTGAGAACAGAGGGGCAGAGCTGAAGAAGTTGGGGGCAAAGGTGGCATTTGTGGCCTCACTCCTGAGAAGTGCCTGAGAAGCGAACCGAGTCCCAAGCGCGCGAGAATTCGGTTAGCTCACCAGGCATAGTCTTAGCGTTAGGCCATGAGTTTTCCTGGCAACGTATATGGGAGAAGATAGTCAGAAAGGTGTACAGGAAGTCTAAAGGCTTCAAGGATAATCACAAACATTTAATATTATGAACATCATTCACATATACACACAAATATCAAGGCTTGAAGTGTCAGGCGTGTTAATGCTGCTAGGCCATTTTGCAGGGCATGTGACTTGTAAAAACACCAGTGCTGCGATTATCTTCGAGATAATCGTACTCTTTTCTCATGCCTTTTGGCTTAATTAACCAACAAGCCAAGCATCTCCGGTTTTAATAGATTGCTAAACTAGTGCTGCATTTTAATGCTGTAATAATGGATTCTTACTGTCTGTTAGCATATACTTAGTGTTATAAAATCTTCCCAGTTATTTCAGTCATGCCCACTGCTTCGGATTAATCTTCCTTTTCTAAAAGAAATGTTTTCAAATCTTCTCTTCTCTTTGTATTTAATGGGGTGGGGGAGCCTGGATAGGTTTACTGAAACAAGACACAAAGAATTCAATGGGCTCAGCTGGTCATTCAAATCCACCCTGGATGGATAATGAGCAAAAATTAATTACCATTAGATGGCTCTTTTAACAGCCTATTCATTTGTCCGCTGATTTGAAGACAGGATCAGTTGCTGCAGGCCAGTTCTCCAACACCGCAACATCGGCATGATAAATGAGGGCTTTTGCCAAGAATCCAGGCCACAAAGGCAGCCTCCTCCCTGTTATTAGTTGAATCACACTCTCTTATCTTGGGAAATGCTACATGGCTGCCCTTGTTCTATCTATGTCAACATGGGGAGAGTGGTCCACAACCTCGCTTTCACTGCCTTTCCAGGAAAAAGTTCAAAGTTCTGGTTTTAACCTATAAAACTCTATACCATGGGTGGGCGACACACAGCCTGCAAGCCACAGGAAGCACACACACCCCCGCCTGGCGTTTTTTGGGACTGGCACCTCACCAGCGTCAAAGAAGTGGCGGTTCGCCACCAAAATTTGGTGAGGTGGCAGCAAAAAAAGGCCGCTTTCCCTTTCAAAAAACAAACCAAGTACAAATTTGCCACTGAAATTTGGCAACACGCTGGCACGGCAGCAAAGAAGGGCTGCTTTTTCGCTGCCATGCCAGGGCAAGGCTAAGAGTGGGGGAAACAGATGGGAGAGGAGAAAAATAGTGAGTGGAGAGGCTGGGAGAGCAGAAAGAGAGAGCAAAGGGGAAAGGTCTTCGTGGGCAGAAGAAGACTGGGCTGGCCCCAAAAGCAACTCTTCCCTTCTCTTCCTGCCCATCCAACTGCTGATTGGTTGCAGGTTCAGGAACAGGAAGGAGAACCTGGCAGCTTTACATTTTTCTCATTTTTTAATTAGAAAAACAATTAAGGAGGCAGAGAGTGGAAAACTGCACGGGCAACTTGGAGTTGGGTGCACTGGTGCCTGCAGGCACTACGTTGGGAACCCCTGATAATAAGGACTGTCTAAATATGCATAGGAATTCACCCTAAATAGGCTTCCAGGAGGGCTGGTGAAATGGCCCTGCTTCCCTTCTCATCTCACGGATCAGATGGTGATAGATGAGGAAGGAGGAGCCTTCAAGAGGGTGGTCTTCAACAGGGTGGATGGAGTAGCCCTGCTTCCCCCCACAACCTCATCCCCTTCTGCACAGCCTGCTGGAACAGCTGCTAGTGGCAACTGGTGTTTCCTACTGCTGTTCTGTATAGTTTAGGGTGACCATATGAAAAAGAGGACAGGGCTCCTGTATCTTTAACAGTTGTACTGAAAAGGGAATTTCAGCAGGGGTTATTTGTATATATGGGGAACCTGGTGTAATTTCCTCTTCATCACAACAGTTAAAGCTGCAGGTGCCCTGCCCTCTTTTAAATCTGGTCACTCTAGCATAGCTCCTGCAGCTTTAACGGTTGTGATGAAGAGGGAATTTCACCAGGTTCTCCATATATACAAATGACACCTGCTGAAATTCCCTTTTCTATGCAACTGTTAAAGATACAGGAGCCCTGTCCTCCTTTTCATATGGTCACCCTAGTATAGTTTGGATTTTAGGTTGTAGGTCGCATTGTCTTAAGCTGGTTTTAATTTGTAGTGATGCATTGTTTCAAATGAATTGTACGCCACCTTCTTCCAAGATCAATCTCAGTGGAAAGGTACGATAGATGTTTGTTTGTTTTTAAAAAATGACCACAATAATACAAGCCCTTAGGAATGGCCTCAAGCCCCACTTGTAAAGCAAGAAGCCCATCACAAGCTGGGAATAAAATAAATTGGATGAAGAAATCTCACTTTTTCATTCTCTCTTTTGCTACCATGGCTTTCTTCTACCACCACTATTAATAAGTAATAATGTTATAAAGAGCCTAGATGCTTTAAAATAATAATAACAACAGCAACGCACATGCCCTGCTTACGATCTAAAACATGGACTCACTAAGTGAATTTGAAACCAGATCCAACTGGAAAACTCCACTCATGAGAGCAAGACAGGCAATGTACTAGAATTATTAATCTATTTCGTTTTCACAAACCTCCAAAACATAACCCACCCATGTGACTCGCTCTGTTCAGTGCGTCACTAGAACACAATTTGCAAAGATACAAGAATCAAAGTTTTCCTGGAGCACCACAAGGCATGTAGCCACCTTCCACAAGAGTTCAATTTATTTCATTTTTATACCAGCCAATAGCTGAAACTCTCTTGGGTAGCAAGAGGGGGGAAACATGGTACGTATGTGTGTAAATAAAAATAAATATTCTCCATACCTACCCATGGGCACAATTGTTTTATTTTCTGACTTTTATGGAATGTAACTTTGTTTGTTTCTTTGTTTTTGCTTACTCTGGTGATTTTTAAAAAGCTCTTTGTGGGCAGGTTTGGTAAGGGACCTTTGGAAGTAAAAAAAAAGACAAAACCCTGGCAAGATAACCAGTGCATTAGAGCTGTGCTTGCATTTCTTTACATGGCAAAGATACAGATTTCATATACTCCCAAAAACAAAATGTAGGGATTTGATCAAGACAACTTCACATGGGGTTAGCCAGGTTGTTTTAGAGAGAATTCCCCAGGAAGACAGCGCTTAACCTCAGGTTGACTTTGAAGTTTATAAAAAGAACCGTCACTTAAGTGAAAACTGCTAAACTTGACAGAACGAAATCAAATGGACAGGGAGATGCAGCCCTGTTAAAAACAGAACCAAACTGACTCATCAGATTATGAACTTCTCCTGCACTTTTCATGCTAACACACTGTATTACTGACAGGCCCTCTGGCTTTTGCGGTTTTGCAGCCATGAAGCTTGTGAAGGAACCTATACTGTCAACAGGCAAATTTTTACGGATTTCAAAAATGGGAAGGAAAGTGTTGGGAGGTCAGAGAGACACATCAGAATAGGATTGGGTCTACAATAGGTAGGACATAAAGAAGAAAAGAGGTGGGACATACATGCTGTAAGAAAAGATGGGGCTGCCACCAAAAATGGCAGCTCTGTGTTAAGTCCACCTGCACCGCTCTGTTATATATAGTACAAGTTAACCTGTATTGTGACATCACTCCACTGTGGATTTCCCCACCCATACGTCCACATTAATGGCTGCTGCTAGCAAGGAAGAGCTCAGCATAATGATCTCAGGATAAATTGTTCTACGTGTAAAGAGGAGGAAAGCTGCCATTTTCAGCAGCAGCTCTGTGTTTCTTATCATGTCACACAGAGGGCCAGGATCTCTTCTCGATCATCCCAGATTGCAGAACACAGAATAATAGGCTCAATTTACAGAAAGCCAGATGGACATCAGGACATCAGGAAAACTTCCTGACTGTTAGAGCAGTGCAACAATGGAGCCAATTGTCTGATGAGGTTGTGGGCTCTCCCACACAAGAGACATTCAAGAGGCAGCTGGACAACCATCTGTCAGGGAAGCTTTAATGTAGATTCTTGCATTGAGCAGGGGGTTGGACTCAATGGTCTTATAGGCCCCTTCCAACTCTACTATTCTTAAGGAAGAATTATGTTTCTGATTATGCAACCTGGATGTTTAGGCACGTGGTACACACTATCCTCATTTCTTCAATGAAAAATAAAGGGAACTCATACAAGAGGAGATGTTCCTCTATAGAAAAACATAGAGTCCCCCAATATAGAGCATTCAGACACACTTGCCAAATTCTTCTCTTCCCCTTTATTTCCAGCTCAAGACAGCCAACTGAATGGGAGGGAAAATATCAACCTTTGGCCATCGTATGAGTTTGATGGCTCTGAATGTTATTGTTTTCTTTTAAATTAGTGACTTTCTGAAAGGTCCTAGGCACCACTTGTGGGGGGAGTTGGGGTGGGGAAGAAGCAAATGTTCATGACTTTCTACTAGTTCCCCCACCCCAGGACCTGTCAGGCAGCTCTTCCAATCTCCGGCCATCTCTCTACTTTCCTCTCCTGTTAATTTTATTGGAAGAGAAAGAAATACCTATGATATCGCTTCTGCCCCTCTGTGATCAAGAAGACTCTTCTGTCCCTACACCAGCCCTGTTTGCCAACAAACCCACAGAGCTAAAAATAAACCCAACACACAACCCACTGGGGCACACAGTCTGAACTTTTCAATACTAATTGAAAACTGCCACATGGATGGTAAGACCACGAGGTCGATAGGGCATGTGGCCCTTTGCCTGAATCTCTAAGACTGATTCTCGCCCTCTTGCATTGGCTGCCTAAATGTTTCGGAGCCCAGTTCAAGGTGCTGGTTTTAACCTATAAAGCCTTACATGGCTTGGGACCATAAAACCTGACAGAATGCCTCTCTTGACAAGAACCTACCCATACACTGCGCTCAACATCTAAGGTCCTCCTCCGGGTGCCTACTCTGAGGAAGCTTGGAGGATGGCAACAAGGGAGAGGGCCTTTTTCAGTGGTGGCCCCCAATTATGGAATGATCTCCCTGATGAGGCTCGCCTGGCGCCAACATAGTTATCTTTTCGGCGCCAGGTCAAGACTTTTCTCCCAGGCAGTTAACAATATATGCTGAATTTTTTAACTGACCGCAGAATAGTTTTAAACTGATATTATTTTTTTGCTTTTAAATTTTTGTATATTTGCTTTTAATGTTCACTGTTTTTAACTTTTGTAAACCGCCCAGAGAGTTTCGGCTATGGGGCGGTATATAATTGTAAATAATAATAATAATAATAATAATAATAATAATAATGATGAAAGCATTCAGTGCCTGGCACTGGTGGCTTCTCCAAAGGACCACATTCAGTTTGATACCAGATGCTGCAATTAGACTGCACTAGGATCGAACCCCCTTGACCAAATCACTGCGTACAGAAGAAAGTGAGCTCAAAGCAATTCCTGCGGTTCTCCTATTTCCTTCCTATGCCAAACTTCACCGAAGGGCCAGTCCAGAAGGGTGCTCCAAGGGTAAGGGGGGCGGAAGCCCTCGGAGAGCCAACCCGGTGAATCTGAGGGACCACATTAGAGTTGGATAGTGAGCATTTTTCATTCCCGTGAGCAACAAGCCACTCTCCGACGGTGGCAAATGGCTTGGCATAAGTACTTTGGTTGTCATTGCTAATGCTGCTACAGTCCATGTTAAAACTCTACAGTCCATGTTAAAATTCTCAGGAGGAGACAGATCGCTCCCAAGAGCTTAATAAACAGTTCTAAACCCTGTGCATTTCTGCACTTGCAGCTAATCCCACCTAAGACAGCTTCTGCTGGTGGCAATGTGGCACTAATTTACTAACCCAATAAAACAAGTTGGGCATCAAGTTAGGGAAATATACAGCTGGGAACAACCAAGGCATATAAAGCCCTAAGGCAGCCTTTCCCAAACTAGTGCCCTCCAGATGTTTTGGACTACAACACCCAGTATTCTTGCCCATTAGCCATGCTGCCTGGGGCTGATGGGAATTAGTCCAACACACTTGGGCCATAGCTAGACCTAAGGTTTATCCCTGGATCATCCAGGGGTCAAACCTGTTCACCTAGGTGACACACAGGGGAACCAGTGCTCAGGCAGGGGTGAACCCTGGATGATCCCAGGATAAACCTTAGGTCTAGCTGTGGCCTTGGAAGGTACTGAGTTAGAGTATGCTGCCCTAAGGATTTACCCTAATTCAGAGGGTTTCAAACTAGGTTCTTGAGAAGCCAAGCATCACAAAGTTTGTTCTGTCCTGTTTCTGATAGGATGGCTGGGGGGAAAGGGTTTAGTCCACATGGCAATTCGTACAATATTTTGCAGATCGTCCATTTAGATTTATATATTTGTATGCATTTTTCAAACGTACGCATTTTGGTAAGCAATTCTTCCATGGAATAAAATGGTTTCTTGTGCATCTCCCCAAATCTGTGTGTTCACGTATGCACTGTTTCAAACGTACACATTTTTGTATGCTTTTGTTCTTCTTTTTTTTCTTTTGCAAACTGAATCAGAAAAGTACAGATCTCGAAGTCTAACTGTATCCTGGTTCGTGTTTAGGTGAATTCGGTAAGTTCACATTAAACTGCGAATCCAACGAATTTCACACCTATCCCTAAACATGAGTCTCTGAATCGCAATTTTTCCACCACTACCTATCTTCCGCTGCAATGCTCCGCCACAGGTGAGTATTGGGTTTGCGTTCTACAGCTCATTCACATTTAATGTAATAAGCCTTGTCCAGTGCACTGGGTGAACTGAAAATACACAATAGAACAAGTCCCTAAAATCCTTTGCATCATGCAAAGGTTCATCAGCACTCTAGAACAGGTTACCTGAAGGTAGACATTAGCCAATTATTGTCCTAAAGGCATATCTAGGCTTGGAGATGTGTCATCCAGTTCTGGATGGGGCTACACTCCCCCTGAAAGACTGTGTTTGCAATTTGGGGTGCTCCTGGATCCGTCACTCCAAATGACAGCCCAGATAGATGCGACAGCCAGGAGTGCCTACTATCAGCTTCGGCTGTTGCACCAGCTGCAACCTTTTCTAGATTTGGAAGACCTAAAGACAGTAGTGCACACGCTGGTAACCTCAAGGCTTGACTTCTGCAATGCACTCTACATAGGGCTACTATTATACCTAGTTCGAAAACTTCAACTAGTTCAAAATATGGCAGGCAGGTTGGTCGCCAGTACGTCTAGGGGTGAGCATATTACTCCAACGTTAAAATCACTCCACTGGCTGCCAATTAGTTTCTGGGCAAAGTACAAAGTGTTGGTCATTACCTTTAAAGCCCTAAATGGTTTGGGTCCAGGTTACCTGCGGGATCACCCTCTCCCATACAATCTGCCCCACACACTCAGGTCCTCTGGGGAGAACTTACTTGACAGCCAAAACTAGGCTGACATCAGTTTCCCAGAGGACCTTTTCTTCTGTCTCCCCTGGATTGTGGAATGGCCTGCCAGAGGAGATTCATAAAATTAACTCTCTCTGTGTGATTTTAAGGCAGCTTTGAAGACTAGCCTTTTCCGGCAGGCATACCCAGATCAACGTAAAATCAAGAATTTTTAAGATGTGTTGATTCCTGTACTAATGTTGTTCCCCGCCTCGATCCAAAGGGAGAGGTGGGTAAGAAATAAATAAATAAATAAAATTATTATTATTATAGCCTTAAACTGGCTTAGCAGCATTCTCACTACCCAAGAAACCCCGGGAATTCCAAGGCAGATGATTAATCCACAAAACATTCCTTGACCAAAGAAGACCCCAAAAAAGGCCAGTTTATCGATTTCATTCCTGTAATACAGAGTTGCAGTACATCTGAAAGCAGTGAATGTCCCGAAACAAAATCTCTTCCTTTGTAAACATTTTAATGATCAGCCATTCCATTTTTAAAGCAGGAAGAAATGAAAAGAAGCCAACCAATAAACTGCCCCAAGCGCCATCTCACCTGAGCCACGCCAACGGTTGGAGTGGCAACTAATCTGGGCCCTGGTGCTAATTTCACAACATCCGCCAAGGACACGCTTGTCTCTGCCCTGAGTCCTGCAATGAGAATCACAGACCTGATCAATGAGAGAAACAAGATGAGGGATGTGCCTGGGCTCCTTGGCAAATTAATACATTGCATTGATCTTCCTTGGTCGGGTCAGCATTCAGAAGTGAAGGATAAAGGGTAAAGATCTTACATTCCAATGCACTTGGGCCTGGGCAGGCAGGGTCTCAGAGATCGAGTTTACGTCAATCATTCAATTTGTCCCATGGAGGGCAAAGCTAGCCACAGAGTTGCAAGTTCAACAGTATCAGTAATCATTGAGGAATGCCAATAAAGCAGCAAATAGATGGGAAAATATGGAGAAGTAATACATTCAAGGGCAAAGCATGGTTTTTTTAAAAAAAAGTGAGCTAGAAAGAGAAGAAATTGGGAGCAAGGTGGGAGGGAGGAGCAAGAGACGGAAAGAAAATTATCTCAGCCCTACAAGTAAGTCCACAGATAGTTTTGCTCACCAGGCTTCCACAGGAATTCCACAGGATTAGCCATGCTAGTCTTTTACAGCAAAGACACGCAAAATGGAAGAGTCTTGTGGCACCTTGAAAACTAATAGAACCATTCTGGAAGAAGCTTTTGTGGACTAGTGGCCACTCTGATGAAGTGGGCTCTAGTTCATGAACGTAAGAACATAAAAAGAGCCATGCTGGATCAGACCAAGGGTCCATCTAGTTTAACACTCTGTTCACACAGTGGCCAACCAGCTGTTGACCAGGGACCCACAAAGCAGGACATGGTGCAACAGCACCCTCCCACCCATGTTCCCAAAAAACTAGTATACACAGGCTTACTGCTTCAGATACTGGAGGTTGCACTTAGCCATCAGGGCTAGTAGCCATTCATAGCCTTCTCCTCCTGGAATTTATCCAAAGTGGTGGCCATCACTACATCTTGTGGTAGTGAGTTCCATAGTTTAACTATGTGCTGTGTGAAGAAGTCCTTCCTTCTATTTGTCCTGAATCTCCCGCCAATCAGCTTCATGGGATGACCCCATGGGGTTCTAGTATTTTGAGAGAGGGAGAAAAGGTCTGCATCACAACAATTCTATCATCTTTAAAGGCGCCACAAGGCTCTCTTTGTGTGTGTGCTTATACATACCTATGCTGGTCATTTGTGACCTGAGAGAGAAAAAGCGCTCTCTCCAATAAGAGAACCAGTGCCTCTTTATAAGCTTGATATATCTACAAATGGCCAGTCTAGAATTAACAAACAGATCATGGGCCTGTTCAGGCGATGTGGTTAGCGAAATTGTAGTTCTCTGGGGTTAGCACTAACCACAAGCTGTGCTGTCACACACAACACTTTAAGCCATAGTTAGAGCTGCTCACCCTGCTGCAGATGGTCCAACTGTGGTTAGTGCGTGAGCAGGGTTTAGCAAAATGCATCCCACAAGACCCCGTAAACCCTGCTGTTTAACCAAAAGCTTTAACCGGCAGGGTTTAAGGGGTCTTCTGAACGGGCCCAATGTGTCCTAGAAAAGTTCATGAGTTCTACGACTTGGGTCTCAAAATTATAGATCCTCTCCAAATATTCATCCTCTCCAAGTCCCAGCCATGTATGGGCTTGATGCCATCCTCCTGCAACGGGCCCTCCTCCGCTGCATATAACACAGTTCCAGCAAATCGCACACATTGCACAAATCGCAGGTAATGTCCAGCTTTGCATTGCTGACCCTGCTTTCAAAATTTGGGGTTCCTAAAAAGTTGGGAGTTTTTGTCAAGCACTGAGGGGCCTATGGAGGAGGAGAGGATGGACAGCCCTTGTCTCGGGGTGGTTGGGGAGGAGAAAGGAAGCAGAACAGCCTAGTGAGCTGACTGCCACCCAGCTTCTGACGGCTCCAGTGGAGGTGGGCCCTCTGACACCCAACTGCCACCACAGGGCTGCTTCCAGTTGTGAAGAGAGAAGTCAGGACAGCCCTATAAAAAGGGAGCAGTCAGGTTCATAGAGGAGAGGTCTCTCAGTGGCTATGACACTGAGCATCCAGGTTCAGAGACAGAATTGCCAGTGAATGCCGGTTATTGGGGAATAAGGAACAAAGAACGGATATTGTCTTCCTGCCCTGCTTGGGGGCGCCTCAGAAGCATCTGATTGGCCGCTGTGCCTACAGGATGCCAGACTAGATGGGCCGTTAGTCTGATTTAGCAGGGCTGTTCTCATGTAAAGCCTGCAAAGATGACGTGATTCACGAGAGCGGCTCAGTTCAGACAACACGTTTCTCAACGGTGGTTTTAGAACTCCTCAGTGGAGTTTTTACACCGAGAAACCTCTACATAACTAATTTTTCCTCTACCATTGCTACTATTCAATGAGGTTCAAGCCAGATTGGGTAAGACAGATATATAATATAGATAAAATATTGTTCTTTTGTTAAAACCTTTTAGTATTTTAAATAATTATAGTTTATGTTATATAGAAATAACTGTAAATGTATTTTTATCTTGTAATGAAATAAAATAACAACAACAAAAAAAAAAAACAACAATAATTTTTTAAAAGAGAGAGAAGTATGTTGTCTGGTGGGAAAACTCCAGCCCACGGTGGAGTGTTGTTGTTTTTGGAAAACACTCCACATTGAATATCCACCCTGTGCAGAGGAGAGATCCTGCACAACCGTTGTGTTGCATGTTGTGTGGAGGGCTCCGTAGAGTTTCCTGTTGCGTTGAGTGGACTTTTCCCACTGGCGATGGAGTTCCCTGGCAAGAGCGGCAAAAGGAGCAAGTGCCGCTCTAGGAGAGCCGCCGGGATTGTTTTTTTGCAGCAGTGGCTGATGGGATACCATCGGGAGGACCAGGGGAAGAGAGAGGGCAGAGGAGCTGTCAATTAAACATCACAATGGATTTCACTCAACTCCATGGTAGCCCACAGTCACACAACGGTGGAGTTAGAACATGTTGTGCGGGGAGTACCTCCCAGAAGCTCAACCTTTATTGACTAACGTGTTGTCAGAACTGAACCAGCGTCATGCAAAAAACCAAGCAAGAGCACAAGTCACTGATTGGCCTGTGACAAGAATGGAAGGCAGCTACAGCACACAAGGTTTTTGAACCCCGAAGATGATATATTCTGCTGCATAGTTCATGTTGTTTCGAGGGCTCTTGGGCTGACTTACCATGGATTGCTCTGTAAGCAGATCCTAAACAGGCTGAATTAGCAGTGTCAATAGTGTAAACTGGAGCACTGAACACATCAGACAAGACCTGGGAAACATAAAAAATGTATCTTACAACCAGACTGTGGGACACAGAGGCAGTAGACTGTTTTCCTTCCCTTGTCAAGCCAGACAGACAGATGTTTAAGGTAAGAGGAGGCCTTACAGTGGTAATCAAGTTTGGAAAACTCACCCCTTAAGTCCCTGCGTACAGAACCAGAAATATCAAGTGATAAAGTAGATTTCTGTAGCTTTTTAGGGAGTTGCTCCAGAATGATACAAGGTTATAGGTGGAAATTCTGTTGTGTTTTATTCGTTTCTGAGTTTTTATTAAAAGGTAGATTTGGCCAATCCCAGAACTAAGTGATCTAATCCACGCTGATAATGCTATTTTTAAGACACATCTATCATGTTTTGTGAAGCAGCTCGATTTTGAGAAGCAGCTCTGGCTGTGACCTACTTTTAGTCTTAAGCTTTTGCCTGAAAGAATGTTTCCTTATGAATTTCCATTAACTTTACATACTAATGATATCTGGAAACGTGTACTCTGTGACGAATCAAACCCACGAGTTTTCAAGTCTTTTGAGACGTTACTGGTATGAATGGCTAAAAACAGGGCCGGCCCTACCGTTAAGAAGAGTGTGGTGGCTGGCTCAGACGGTAGGTGTTCAGGGGCACAAGATGGATAAAGCTGTATGGGCCATGTGGCAGCTCTACGCCCCCTAAGCTACCCTCAGGTGCAGTGGAGGACACTGTCTTGTAGCCAGTGTTGAAATAACACTGCTAGTTTGTTCAGCTTTTGTACACTGAACGTGTACTTGGACAAGCTGCCATCTTGACTTTTGTCTTATGTTTTGAGCTGTCTGTGGCTAGAAAAGATGGATGAAAGGCAGGAAAGAGACCACCACTGCCATCACATAAGCATTTACATAGCACTTTCCCTAAATGCTTCACATATAGTATCTCGGTAATCTTTACACACAACCCTAGTATTATTATCTCAAGGTCTGGGGTGGGCAGAATGGTAGCTTGCCTCATGCTACCTAACGAGTTGATGGCTGAGGCCTGATTTGAACTCAGAGCTTTCTGGCTCACGACTTGCACTCTTAGTCATTACGGTGCACCAGCTCTCAAGTAGAACAAACGAAAAGGAAATGCAGCAGATGCTTTAAATGTACTTAGGAAAGAGACTCTAAGGAACTATAAAATTGCAAAATATAAATAAAAACAGAGAGCATCCCATGAACTTCATACCAAGTATTTATTGCAATGACTGGCAGGAAGGAAGAGGTGAGTGAAGGGGACGGTTCCATCCTGTCTCCTGGCTCTCAGGAACATTGGAAAATGCCTTATAGTGAGTCAAAGCATTGGTCCATCTAGCACTGGTTAGGCCTCATCTTGAGTATTGTGTCCAGTTCTGGGCACCACACTTCAAGAAGGATGCAGGCAAGCTGGAACATGTTCTGAGGAGGGCAACAAGGATGATCAGGGGTATGAAAACAAAGCCCTATGAGGAGAGACTGAAACAACTAGGCATGCTTAGCCTGGAGAAGAGAAGATTGAGGGGAGACATGATAGCACTCTTCAAATACTTGAAAGGCTGTCACACAGAGGAGGGCCAGGATCTCTTCTTGATCCTCCCAGAGTGCAGGACACGGAATAATGGGCTCAAATTACAGGAAGCCTGATTCCGGATGGACATCAGGAAAAACTTCCTGGCTGTTAGAGCAGTACGACAATGGAACCAGTTCCCTAGGGAGGTTGTGGGCTCTCCCACACTAGAGGCATTCAAGAGACAGCTTTCAGGAATGCTTTAAGGTGGATTCCTGCATGGAGCATGGGGTTGGACTTGAAGGCCTTATAAGCCCCTTCCAACTCTACTATTCTATGATTCTATGATTCCAGGGTTTCAAGCAGAATTCGTTCCTGCCTCTACCTGGAGAAGCCGGGAACTTAACCCTGGATCTTCTGCATACAAGGCATGTGTCTACCACTGAACTACAGCCCCTCCCCGAGGCCTTAGACTCCCTGACGTCACCTAAGACACACACCAGAAAGGACTAAGGGAAGATTTTCTAAATATCAGATGTGGGGGAGATTCCAAAAACCTGCTGCTTGCTAGCCAAGCAGGGCTGGTTTACTTACTGAAAAGAACCCCTTTCCTTTTGGTGTTGTCCTTGCCAGAGGCCCCGCCTTTTAACCAAGTAAGGACCGCCCCATTCCGAAACCACTGGAGGAACCTCATACATGGCTTCATGTCATGGTGTCACACCTTGATTATGTCACATGTACACACAATACACATGCAGTGGGAAGTTGTGGCCAGACATGCTCCCAGCAGAAGGAACACAATGCAAACCAGGCACTTATTAACTATTGCTAGCTGCTAAATTTAAAAGGCATGAGCATTTGGACAACCAAAGCGGTGAACTTTTCCATCACAGTTTGATGTGACCTCTTTTCTTCCTGGCAGCACATTCCAGTCCACAGAATCCTTTGATAATGACTTCAAGACAGCAGGGATCTCTACAGATGTAGGTTAGCAGGAGTCTGATACAGCTCAGGGCAAAGAAACAGTGGGTGGGGAAAGGGTTAAGCCTACCTTCCCCATACTTTGAATCAAACTCCCCTCCCCACAAGTTGATTTTCTAATAATAAAAACAGTGCTAGGTCAGCCTCCAAGTTGTGCTCAGACTCCGGGCCCATGAGAGGAGGGTGCAGGGGGTACATCGTACCTGGACCCAGGGTTAAAAAGGGGGGCCGAATATTTCCTGGGATCTCAGAAAATGTTTGCATATCTTGTGTGAAGACTAGCATTCACATTTTGTGTAAGCCTACATAGTTTTATACATCGTAATTTATAGAAATTATGATCTATATTATTCATTAGACAAAAAACCCTATGGTTTACAAAAACAACGTTAAGGCTCTACAGTTTCCAACCAAGCACTAAAAAGCAGGGAAATTGGGAGTTAAGGTTCACAAGCCTTAACGCCACATCCTCCTTAAGGACACAGAAATTGCAAGTGAAATTCTCATTCTCCCAAAGCAGATAAACCATGAGGACAGTATGGAGAATATGATATGCAGCGGTGACTAGTCCCAGATTTGATAACCTTTCCTCATAGAGAAGTCACCACAGGCTCAGATCCCATTCGTCTATATGTGACATTGGGATGCTTTGCTCCAGCGTGCATCACTTTACAAATGCTTATGTATTGCCCCCAGCTCTTTAGAGTAAATAGTAAGTTTATCTACCTTTTTTTTGTACTAATACTTATGTCTTCTGATGATCTGATCTGCATTGCAACATAAAAGGATGTTTCAATAAGAATTCTTTCTCCTTATCTGTATTGTAGCATAAATGATGTTCAAATCAAATGTGCGGTCTTATCTCTGATCCTCTTTTATTTTATTTTTTATTTATTTATATTTATCGTGGAGGGAGTATAAGAGCATAAAGCCTTAAATGCAGAAAATTATCAGAGTGCTCCACTCCACCCCCGGCCCTGCTCAGACCACTATTTAAACCTTGTCCATTTCCCCCAAGAGCTTTCACTGACAACTTGGCTAGGTGGTGTACAGGCTGACCCTGCCTGGGCTACCTATGCAACATATGTCTCCTACTCAAGATCAGTCTTCTCTGGGTCTTAACTCTCTACCTGACAGCCCACAGGCTGGCTAAAACAGCAATGGGTGATCACAAATGCAATAAGCCACATTTACTTGTAAAATTGCTTTGTTGTAAGATGCTCCGCCAGTAGCCAGGATTCTTGTTGTTGGCACTGCAAAGCAAAAAGGAGAAATGAAATTAATGTGAGTAGAGTGTGACCTTATTTGTAATATGTATGGTTACTTATGATGGACTGCTGCTTACATTGGCCAAAAAATGTTTAACAGTTGGGCACTGAGAAGAGCGACTGAAGATTGATTCGCCCAGTTCTTTGCTCACACACGAAGTTGTAAATCGACATTAGCAAGTTCTGAAGCCAGCGTCTGGTTGCTTCACAAGGGACCATCTTTCCTCTTCTGCACACAACCAAGTGCTGAGTTTCGACTGGGCCCATCATGCGCCACACACACGTGAGCTGGACATTTGGTGAAGCAAGCTGAACCACTGCTTCACTGCAAACTGAACTCAATGAACATTTCAACGCAAACAGAGGATTATGTGAATTGATCGTGAACCTACTGTTTACAGCAGGGATGGGTAGCCTCCAGACCACAGACCCAATTTTGCCCAAGGAGGTTTCCCATCCATCTTGTGGAAGCTTGGACTCCCTTTGTGAGTACCACCCCCAGGGCCTGGAAGCTACCAGGATCTTGGGGAGGTGGCAAGGAGGGACAACAGTCTCCAGCTTGGAACTGGAGACGGAGGCTTGGATCTCTCCTGGAGTTCCACTGTGCTGAGACTCAGCGCGCCTAAGCAGATGATCTTTGCCTACTCCTCCGTCTAAGTTAGAGATGAAGGAAGACTGGGACTCCTTCCGTCACTCCTGTAAGAGGGTGATGAAATATTCGCCATGCAGGAGTGGCACGCAGAATTGTGGAGCCCTGTGCATAATTTTATATTGTAGCTTTGGGGTGGGGGTGGCTTAGGTTTCCATTACACAAACGTTAATTGGAAGGCAAGTCAGCAAAGTCCCAGAAAACAGATCCCTTTACCAAGCCCTAGGGGGTACAGTAATGAAATCTGGTCCAGACCTGAACTGATAGTAAAGAAGGGGAAATGAGCCCATTGCAAAACAACAGAATTGGTTTCAATCTTGGTATCATCCTGATTTCACATAGTGGGACAGGTAATGGACTGCATACTGCTCACATGAAGTTTCTAAGCCCGGCGTGCTTTATTTGGGCGCAGACATTCACAATGCAGCCAAGGGCTCAGCAAAGAGACTTCATTCCACCGATAAATTTAATCAGATCTTCCTCTTTGGAGGATATTCAGTGATGCACAAATTGGGTTTAAAAAGCCATTAAGATCTCTGTCAATGTCAGTAAACAAATAAACCACACAGCCGAGTGATTCCTTGGAGAAAACAAGTTTCAATTATACCTGCGCACAGTGACAGAGCCCTGCCAATATTTTCAGGAACATGACACAGAAGCCAGTGAAAAATAACCGCTAAAACCACTAGGCTTAGGAAACAAGGCGAGGCAAAGCAAAAGCGTCCCAATAACAATGCTAAAATCCTTATGGTTTGAATCAGAAGATTCTGTTCTATATACCAGAGGCAAGAGACCAACAAGTGACATTACAGTAAAACAGATGTGCAGTCATAGTTCTGGGTCTCCTTAGATGAGACAAGACCAGCCCAACATTTTGCACCCCGAGTTGCTGAACTGCATAAAACAAGAGGTGCATCCTATAGTTCCTTGCAATGTTGCAAGGAATGCTAGGCCATAATTCTCAGATTGCATCCTATTTCATCATACCCTTCAAACGATTGTTTGCCCATCTCCAAAAAGGATATCACAGAGCTGGAAACGATTCAGAAAAAGGCAACCAGAACAATCAGGGAATCGGAGTATTTCCCCTGCAAAGAAAAACTAATACACAGGAGGCCTTTTCGCTTAGATTATTTTTAAAAAATGAACTAAGGCGATACTTAATGGTGCTTTGTAAAATTATATATGGTGTGGAGAAAGCAAAGACAGCAAAAACGTTTTGTTCCTTCCTCATAACACTAGATCTCAGGGGTCGTCTAATGAAAAAGAAGCTGATTGGCAATAGATTCAGGACAGACAAGTACCTCTTCACAGTGCATTAACTTATGGAATTTACTGCCACAAGATGTGGCAATGGCCACTAGCCTTAAAAAGGGATTAGGCAAAACATCAAGGAGTACTTGTCTAGCAATGCGTATTACTCATGATGAACATAGGATCATCCATCTTCAGACCCAGTGAATACCAACAGGAGAAGGCTGTTTCCTTAACACCTTGCCATGGGCTTCATGGGGGAATTGGGTTGGCCGCTCTGCGACGTAAGATACTGGACTAGACATACCCTCTCTGTGACCCATCAGGGTTCATCTTATTATTTTCATCTATAACCATGGTGTTTGTTTTTGCTATTGATAGATAGCCACACACAACTTAGGTGCACTGTTTGATCTCAGTAAGAACATAATAACTCAGTAAATCTAGGGTATTCCTGTAGGATTCAGCGTTGGAGCTACGGTCAGTGCTAGTTCCCAGAAACATAGGCCATGGCTAGACCTACCCAGTCTAGCGCTATGGAGGGGGTTTGATCTCGCGATATGTTTATCACGAAATCTCCCCCTCTGTCTGCACGCGGTGCACGACGTCCTAGAAGGAAGACGACGTCACACACCCCATTTTTATTTTTATTTTTAAAGGAGACGGAGCGCACAAGCGCTCATGTGCAAAAGGTCAGGTTTTTAAAAATTAATTTAAATTCATTTTTTTAATTAAATGAATTACCACGCTCCCCTCCACTCCACCCCCAATGGGCACAGAGCTCCTGAGAAGCTCTGTGCCCCGTGCCCGGCTCCCGGCTCCTCGCGGTTACTCACGAGGAGCCAGGACAACCCGCGATGCACACCCACACGTTCTGTGATCTTGGGATCATCCCGAGACCGAGGAAAAAGCAGGATTAAAGGGTAGGGCGATATCCTGGGGAAATGGAGGGATCATCCCTCCCTGCTCCCGGGATGCCCTGTGTGTCATGTGGACGCACAGGGACGATCCAGGGATGATTCCCAGGATTTTGCCCTGTCTAGCTACGCCCATAGTCCAAACCAAAGCCACACAGTGCTTGAATTGCAGGAAGAAAGACAGGGGGAGCCCTTTGCGAAATCCACAAGCCCTGACCAATCCCAATTTAGACAAAGTCTACCCTCCTGTAATTTGCCTTTTACAATCATAGCTAAGGGCACAATCCCATTCATGGCTGGACAGAAAAGGGGTCTTAAAACTCTCAGCATCCCTTCAGCTAGCAGTGCTGACTGGGGCATGCCAGGTGATGTAGGAGTTTTTTCTGTCTAAACATGCATAGGATTGCTGCCTCTCATCCCCCTATAATTTGAGTACCGAATCCACATAAGCTCAAGCCCCTAAGAACATCTGACACTGCCTGTAGAAATAAAGTCCTAGGATTGTCAGGCAAAGCAAGCCAAGATCAAAACTCGAGGAGGCCTCCAGACACAGTTCTCCAAGATTGAGGGCGAGATGGGGTATCTATACGATGCCGCATTGGTGTCTCATTCCCTCAAAACCCCGCAGCATCGCTGCTGTGAGGCGGAAACAATAAAGTTAAATGGCAGGAGGGAGCGCGGGGGCTATCCGGCCAGGAAAGCCGCAGCGCCAGCGGCCATTCAGCTTGTCAAGCCCGCCCCCTGCCTCACGTTCCCGCGCTTACCTGATCCGCCCACTTGCATAACCCAAGCCAAGGCCACCACTGACACATGAAGAAACAACATGGTGACCTCAGACCAAAGGGAAAAGTCGCAGTAAGTCAGCCCTTTCAAAAAGCGCAGTTTCGGGGGGGGGGACCCGTCGTGGTTTATATAAACAACAGAGCGCCACTGTGCAGCCACAAGGGGGTAAATAAGGCGTAGAGACACCCCTGTGCAAAAGGGCAGGGAAGCAAGTCAGGGAATCCAGGAAACCATTCCCCCAAATATCTTTGCATGGGGGAAAGGGGGCGGGGCCAGAAGAAATGACCATGAACATCTGGGGAGCCCTGGGGGGCAGATTTGACCCCTATGCCTGAAGCTCCATACCCCTGTCCCAAAAACCACTCTTCTTAGCACTTCACATACAACAATTATCTGTCTGCCGCCCTGAAATCCCAGTGATATAAGGCGGAATGCAGATATTTAATAAATAAAATTAATAAACACCAAAAAACATATGGTTGGTCCAATACAATTAGTGTTAACACTGAAACCTTCCTTTCGCTTGGACCTGAGATTTTGAGACAAGAAACCACTGTGGCCGTATTAAGATTGCAAGCTTCAGCAAACAGACAGGCAAATAAGCCAAAGGAATCCTTTAAAAAATCACTCTATTCCAACATCAGCCTGCTTATGTAGATTGGTAGCTGATGCGTACCTTAACAGGCAAGCACCAGGTGGTACCAATCTATTCACTGGACAGGGTACTTACAAACAGGATAGTGGTGTTGCCTAGCAACAAGAAGATACTTAAGGCTCGAAATTTAGCTTATAGAAATCTAACAGCCCGAAGAGAAACAAAGCCACGGCCTAATCTAAGATTTATCATCTCAACTGGGGTGGGAGGGGGAAGAGGCAGAAGAGGACGCAGGCAATACAATTAGTGTATTTTCAGAAGGAATCATTAATTGGCAAAACAATACAAAACTGCCCACAAGCAAACTGTAAGGTGCACTTGATTAAGCTAAAAGTTGATGATCAAAAGATGATGAAGAAATTAACCCAAGGGCAACCCCATGAGAGCCAATAGTTCATGTGGGTGAAAAAAAGGGATGGGGGGGGGTAATGTAACAAATTAGTTTATCAGGCTGGGGTGTAGCTGCAGTTGTATGGGGTAGGCCTTGTTTTTATGCTGGCATTTGTTGTTTTTTAGGGAGTTTCCTGCTGTAACTGCTTTGGTTGGGCTGGGACTTGGGAGATCCGGGTTCTAGTTCTCACTCGGCCATGGAAGCTCACATTCAGCCCAACCTACCTCACAGAGTTGTTGTTGTGAGGATAAAAACGGAGAGGAGAAGGATTATGTATGCCGCCTTGGGTTCCTTGAAAGAAAAAAGGCGGGGTATAAATGCAATAAAAATGAAATAAATTTACTACCGTTATCGGTTTTTATTATGTGCTGTACTCTGCCTTGAGAGGGCTGCAGTCCTGAGAAACGGCCAGAAGGAAAAGGAAAGGAACCTCTCGTGCAAGCACTGAGTCATTACTGACTCTTGGAAGGACGCCAGCTTTCGCTGACATTTTCTTGGCAGGCCTTATAGCGGGGTGGTTTGCCGTTGCCTTCCCCAGCCGTTATTACCTTTCCCCCAGCTAACTGGGTACTCATTTTACCGACCTCGGGAGGATGGAAGGCTGAGTCGACCCGAGCCGGCTGCCTGAAACCAGCTTCTGCTGGGATCGAACTCAGGCCGTGGGGAGAGTTTTAGCTGCAGAAACTGCTGCTTTACCGCTCTGCGCCACACGAGGCTCATCGCCGAGAAACGGCCAAGAAACATTTAAAATAAAATAAAATAAATAAATATAAAATAAGTAATGAGAGCCATGCATCAGGATGTCCTAAGTTCAAACTGTGCCTCTGCCATTAACAAAGAAGTTGGCTTTATGAAAGCACCCCACCCTCCCTCTCTCTCTCTCTCTCTCTGCCTCAGCTCCAGATCTACAATTTAAGGATAGTGAGGACACAATCCTATGCATGTCTACGGAGATAAGTCCTACAGTTCCCAGTATCCCCAGCCAGCCACTGCACCCTGATTCAATCAATGGGTACAAGTCACACTGGATGTATGCCACCTGCAGGTACAGAGGCAGTATTCCAGTAAACAGGAGAAAACCAGTTGCTGAGGAACAACAGTGCTAGAGGGCTATATTTCCTGTGGGCATTTGGTTGGACACGGTGGGAAATAGGATGCAAGGGGGATTCCACACGTCGTACTGAGGGCGCTTCCATGCGCCCCCAGTGCGACCCCAAAGCGATTGTGTAGCTTGCCTGGCGAAGAGACGAAGAAGAGGCGTCCTTGCCACCGCCGCCACCCACCTACCTCGCCGGCTGGGTCGGAGAGCTCGGTGCTTCTTCCGCTCTCCACCCCACCTTCTTCTGCCAAGCTCTCCGACCCGGCCGACGAGGAGGTAGGTGGGTGGCGGGTGGCGGCGGCAGCAAAGACGCCTCTTCCTCGTCTCTTCGCCAGGCAAGCTACACGATCGCTTTGGGGTCGCACTGGGGGCGCCCTCAGTACGACGTGTGGAATCCCCCCTAGACTAGACAGGCCTTTGGTCTGATCTAACAGAGTTTTTCCTATGTGTGGCCTACCTCACAAGGTTGTTGTAAAGGTTATTGGGATCACCAAGCTATGCGGACACTTGGAACACACTAAATCAGGAGTGGGCAACTGGTGTCCAACTTGTGTGCAACTCCCAATTGTTGCTAGTCAGCACAGCCAATGGTGGGGCATGATGGGAGTTGCAGTCTATCAGCAGCTGGAGGCCCACACGTTGCCCACCCTTGAGGTGTGGCCACTGTAAAGAAGGCAAACTCCATGTTAGGCATCATAAGAAAAGGAATTGAGAATAAAACAGCCAGGATCGTACTGCCCTTATACAAATCGATGGTGCGACCACACTTAGAATACTGTGTACAGTTCTGGTCACCACACCTAAAAAAGGATATTATAGAGCTGGAAAAAGTGCAGAAAAGATTAACTAAAATGATTAAGGGGCTGGAGCATCTACCCTACGAGGGAAGGTTACATCAACTGGGATTGTTTAGCTTGGAAAAAGGAGACTAAGGGGAGACATGATAGAGGTGTACAAAATTATGCACGGTATGGAGAATGTGGATAGGGAGACAGTTTTCTCCCTCTCTCAAAATACTAGAACCGAATGGGATCATCCCATGAAACTGATTGGTGGGAGATCCAGGACAAATAAAAGGAAGTCCTTCTTTTACACACAGCACATAGTTAAGTTATGGAACTCACTACCACAGGATGTAGTGATGGCCACCAATTTGGATGGCTTTAAAAGGGGGTTGGATAAGTTCCTGGAGGCAAAGGCTATCAATGGCTACTAGCCCTGATGGTTGTGTGCTAGCTCCAGTATTCGAGGCAATAAGCCTGTGTGCACCAATTGCTGGGGAACATGGGTGGGAGGGTGCTGTTGCACCATGCCTGGCTTGTTCATCCTTGGCCGATGGCTGGTTGGCCACTGTGTGAACAGAGTGCTGGACTAGATGGAGCCTTGGTCTGATCCAGCATCAGGGCACTTCTTATGTTCTTAACTACTAAGCCTATAAATGTAAATGTGACGTGTTATTACAATTGGGGCCAGCATCCAGGGTAGGCACGGCTGGGCTCTTGCCAACGGCCCACACCCCAGCAGGGACCCACTGAAGAGCCGCCTGGAGTTGCTCCTCCCCTTCACCACTGCAGCCTGCTCGTTCTCCTGCCTCTTACTCTGGCCTAGAAAATCGTGGCGATGAGAGGAAGGTGCAGCGGAGATTCCTGCCTGCTTAGTCACTGGCTCTCTGCCTGTCAAGCAAGCAAGCGATAAGAATGATGAGAACGAGAGGGAGGAGCGATAGAGGCCAGTGACAATGGCGGTGAGACGACTGAAGGGCTGGGGCCCACCGGGGATGTCTTGCCCGCGTGTGTCCTCAAAAATCTGGAGCCAGCACTGATTACTCTGCAGGTGCCAGCCCCAATTTCAGGGATTCACTCATCTGCTCCAGATCTGTTGGGGACTCTTATGTTCACATTGCGAATTCAACGCAAGATTAAATTTTGCTCACATGTGCAGACATTAGAAATGTCCAAAACAGCAGAAATGCACCCCAAGAAGCCATCCAAATTTGCTTCACAAAAGACATTCCGGGCTGCTGTGATGCCTTTTACACAGAAACCCATCACCACTTTCAAAACCACAAAAAGGTTTTATTCCATGTTTGGATTCAGAGGCGTTTGATCCAATTAAGGGGGGGGGGGGGAATGTACACCGGGGAGCCACCTGAAATACCCTTGGCTTTAAGGATGTGCTATAAATTCCTGGTTTTAATGACCACTAAATGTCACCAAACTCTACTGCACCATACTAAACAACAAAAGGACTGTGGCGATGTGAACGGCACTGAAACTGCCTTTGAATGACTTGGGTCTAAATTATACTCCTTCCAGAACGTTCACATGACCCTAGTGAGGACAAATCCATCATGAAATGACAATGAAGAGAGCCATGACAACACTGGCGTTAATCAGAGACACACCCCATTCATTCATTCATTCATTCATTCATTCATTCATTCAGCTACAGAAAGTCCAACATGCTGATTTCAAACTCTTCTCTCATATTTAATAACAGTCCAAAGGAACATCCTGCAGTGGACAAGTTCTGGACGCTTGCAACACCCATGGCCCATCTCACAAACAATACCAAGGAGCTGGAAACGGTACAGAAAAAGCCAAACAAAATTAGTAAGAAGTTGCAGCACCTTCCTGATCAGGAAAGGCCAGTGCATTGGGGGGGCTTTTACTTCTGGGGGGGGAAAGGCAACTAAAAGGGGCGATGTCTTAGAGGTCTATAAAAGTATGGGAGCGAAGATAGAGATTTTTCTCCCTCTCTCATAACAGATCCTTCTCAGCGGCCATTCTCTGCATCTGGACCTCCCTGCCAAGGGAAGCTAGGTTGCCTCCAACTCTGCTATCCTTCTACCTGCAGGCAAAGATGTTTCTATTCAGGCAGGCTGTCAGTAAGTTGGTCATAGAATCATAGAATAACAGAGTTGGAAGGGGCCTATAAGGCCATCGAGTCCAACCCCCTGCTCAATGCAGGAATCCACCCTAAAGCATCCCTGACAGATGGCTGTCCAGCTGCCTCTTGAAGGCCTCTAGTGTGGGAGAGGCCACAACCTCACCAGGCAACTGATTCCATTGTCGTACTGCTCTAACAGTCAGGAAGTTTTTCCTGATGTCCAGCTGGAAATGCTTCTGCAGTGGTTTTTAACTGGTTGGGTGCTGTCTATTTCTTTTAATGTTGTGTTTTTAATATGTTTTGTTTTTACATTGCATTTTAATTAAGATTTTGTTTTAAATGTCTTTTTCATTATCGTTAGCCACTTTGAGCACCATTTTGGGTGGAAAGGCGGGATGGGAATTTAATACATAAGCAAACAGACATTGAAACTCAAGATGTCCGCATGAAATTGATTACCAGGAAGTTCGGGACAAAGGTAAACAAAAAGTATGCCTTTAATGTGTTTTAATTCCATATTTTAACCTATATCAATTTTTGCTGTGTGGTTTTATCCTGGTTGTGCTTTTTATATTGCATTTTGTATTTGTGTTTTTAGATTGTTGGTTGTTTTTATGCTCTTTGTGATTTTAACTTTTGTGAACCGCCCAGAGAGTTTCGGCTATTGGGTGGTATAAAAATGTAATAAATAAATAAATATGTAACACAAGTAACCTAAAGAATTCACTGCCACAAGATGTGGTGAATGGCCATTAGATGTCTTTTAAAGGGGGGATTAAACAAAACCTTCAAGGATAGTTCTATTAACGGCTACTAACCATTACAGTTACACGGAACTTCCATATTCAGAAGCAGTATGCTTAGGGTCTCCAACATGGTGGCCATGGGCACCAATCTGACCTCAGAAACCTCTCTGCCGCTCCTGATTTTTATTTTGTTTTTTAAGATGCATTAAAAATGTAATTGGGAGACTAGCATGCCGCAAAGCAAAGGGCTGCCCCCAGCACCATTTTTGTTTGGGTTCAAAGGAGTGGTTTTGTGTTTTGAAGCTCAGGCCCCACCTCTGCTGTGTACTGAAGTTCCTGGGCAAATTACTTTTCTTTTAATCTCACCAGCTTGCCTTCTGGAAAAGGAGTGTTTTTGTAACTGGCCATCCCCACCATGGCAGCCATTTTGTGAATGACCAAGTCCCCCCCATGAAAGCCATTTTGTGAGAGTGCCCACAACACCCTCCCAAAATTCTAAATGTGCCCACTGTGAATGCCAGTGAATGAGAGCTCTTCTATCATGCCCTGGATGCAGGGTTCTCATGGAAGTTGCCCACTGTTGTGAACAGGATGCTGGCCTTTGGGCTGATCCAGCAGGTCTCTTTTTTGCTCTCCAACCCCACGCTTTCATATCTACCTTTCCCATATCAGTCTTTTATTACACAGTAATATTATCTTTTTTAAAAAATATATATCTTCATACAAAAAAAAATTAAGTGCAAGATCAAAAGAAATTAAGACCTATGGGAATGTGAAGCATACTTAAAATATATGAAAGTCAAAGTGGACAGACCTATCTGCCTAGACAGGTCTCTGGCGCTTCTAAATGGAACGTGGTCTCTGCGTGGGGAAAAACAACCTTTCTGTTTTAACCACCATCCTTCCCATCTCTACTTAAGCAAAGAAAACCGATGGTGTATTATGGTCCTTCCACCCCCCCACCCCCCTTTTTCTTCTCATTGGTGCTGCTGCCATGGAAAATGCATAATTATGTGGAAAGAGGCCTGGAAGATAAGCACATCAACAGCTCCATGGGTTACAGAGGGAACTTGGCAGTCAAGGCGGCGGTACCTCCCACCCTCCTTTCACCAACTACGGAGTTCTTATGGACATGTTGCCCCTTGTGGTCAGACATATGGCAATACTTGGCAAGAAGGCAGAACCGTTTTGAGATTTTGTGAACTGTTAAAAGCTTTGTGTCTGCGTCAAAATTGCCTATCAAATGAAACATTCAATTCAGATTTTAAAATACGTGGGAAGCTACCGTCTCTTCTTTGTTATTTCTCTCGTTCACACACACACACACACTCAGAAACAAACGTCCGCGGCCCCTCCATTTTATTGATCTCCTATCCATCTTTCCCCCCCTTTCTTCCAATTTGGCAACATTCATTTCTCACTACAAGGTGCCCAGAACTGACTGCGCTTAGCTTCAAGTTCCCTGGCACACACAAAAATATTAAAAAATGCCAGACTGTTTCAAGAAGAAGAAAAAAACTCAGTGCTCCTGCTGCAGTAGCCAACTGAAGCTGAGTAACTAAGCGGAATTCCTGCATTAAGTGGAATTCTTGGAAATGAATCTAAGCATTCTGGGTAGAACGCGTCTGTGTTTAACTCTAGGGCAAGCAGCAAACGCAGCTTTGTAACAAATGCAGGGTATCAGGGAGCCGCAGTTCCAATGGCAGTAGAGTGGCCCTTCCCATTTCCAACTGGATGTAGCCATTAGGGGGGTAAGTAATGTTAAGGATATTGGTTTGCCCCATTGAGATGCAGAGGCAACGGGCCAGCTCACACGACCGCACCACATATACTGGCTGTTTTCCATAAGTATTTGCCATACTGTCAAAACCCAGCGAACACAGCTTGTGGGGGGCTGGGGGCAACAACACTCAAAAAGCCAACAACAGCACACTGTGGCTTGTTAACCACGCTACAGCCATGGAAACCAGGACAATGGGCCTGTTCAGACAACACGCTAAGCCATAGTTAGGCCGCTAACCCTTTTACAGCAAGGGTAAAAGTATAACGTGTCGGTTATCACCTTTAAAGCGCTACATGGTTTGGGTCCAGGCTACCAGCGGGATCGCCTTCTCCGGTACAATCCGCCCCGCACACTCAGGTCCTCTGGGAAGAATTTACTCCAGCCAACAAAAACAAGACTGTTACCCAGAGGACCTTTTCTTCTGCCGCTCCCAGATTGTAGAATGGCCTGCCGAGAGAGATTTTTCAACTTAACAGTCTTCCGGAATTTAAGAAAGCCATAAAGACTGATCTCTTCCAGCAGGCCTACCCAATTGAATTTTAAGATGCCTTTTAATAATGTATTAGTTTTTAATGTTTTAATCAATTATATGTATTTTATGGTGTTTGCATTTGTGTTGTACCCCGCCTTGATCCAGAGGGAAAGGCGGGTAACAAATAAATAAATTATTATTATTTTTATTATTATTATTATTATTATTATTATTATTATTATTATTATTATTATTATATGGTTAGTGAGTGTGTATAAAGCGTGGTTATGTAGCCACCATGGTTAGGAATGGTTCACACAACATGTTAAGTCATAGTTCACATGACACACTAAGCCATGTTTAGCTCAAAATGCTTAACCACTGGGGCTTAGTGTGTTGTCTGAACAGGGTCTCTTCTCCTATTTGTGTCATACTTTCATTACCCTAGAGGTGTTTTTTTTCTATGAGTGCCCATCTTGCCTTTTTCTTTGCTTTACAAATTATACAGGGTCCCATCATCAATAAGGAGTCCAGGATGGGCCCCTGATAAGGCCGCCACATCCTCCTTGCAAGGGGATAAAAGCACTCCTTTGTCTTGCCAATCCAACATCTCAAATTTGCCACAATGCTGAAAACAGAGCTTCTTTCTGTTCATGCCACCCTGTTGACATGCTGCACCCTAATGTCCCTCAAAAACAGAAGATGCAGTCGGACTGCCTCTCACCATATTGTCCCACTGTTCCCTCTGCACACCTCTGTGCCCTGCAAGCTGCCAAGTAAGATTGGGAAGCCACTGGCTAGCTAGAATGGGCTTGGATGAACATTAGGCAAAGTGAAAAGTGGAGGAAAATGATAGGAGAGACAACAGCAGCATCTTCTCCCACTGCCTTAAGACTTGCCATGCTAAAGGCAGGCTCTCTGGATTGCAATTTTTCTACCCAAGTTACTTATACTTGTGGTCTGTCTCCATGGCTTCCCAATCACTCGATACAGGAGGAGGCAGGCAGTTGTCCACAAAGATCACAGCAACGCACAGGGAAATGCAGTCATGAAAAATATACTGGACTTCCTTAGAGTTGCCATCAAAAAGTCACCTAAAGTGATTTTGGGGGTTCTCTCCCCTGAGGAATTCCAAGGCAAGACAAAAAGAGTTTTGGTCAGGAAAGAAAAGAAGCAAAGGTAGTAAACTGAAGTATCTTATAGTGCGTCATCAGATGAGCGCTTTATCGCAAGCCACTCACGGCTTTTCGCAGGTCCTTGTCACAACGCCGTCCGCCTCCCACCTATCTCCCGCTCCTTCTGGTCTTTTACCCGTCATAAAATAAGACAGAGAAAATCCAATTTTGGGGGCTATAGCAAAACTTGCCGCTATTTCCTGCTGTGTGCAGGAGAAGCCGTGCGATAAAAACGCCCACTGAATGGGCCACGTGGTCATTACTTGCTTCCTCTTTCTTCCCCATGTGAAGAAAGAGGAAGCTGCTCGTCCCTATCGTGGGACAGCAGGAGGAGGCAAAGTGACGGTAGGGAAACGCGATTTCCCCCTCGTCTGATGACACTAATAGACTACCCAATTCCCAAAACATAAATTTCGCAAAATATGCATAAAATGCAAATTTAGATAGTCGGCATAGATGTAGCAGAATTCATCTTGTTTCCAAATGGAATGGGGTGGGGGAAACATCACAGTGGGGAAAAAAGTGCTTACAATTAAAGAATTACTATCTGGATGAAGCCCCACATTATTGTGTATTTAGCATAATGGTTAAGCTAGCACTGAAGCCAAAAATGCTAATTGCATAGCATGTCATCCTCATGGCGTAAAATTAAAAGCTCTCTCCATTGCTCAAGGCCAGAAAGGGTCTGTACATGCTGGAGCAGGAGCTGGGAGTGGAGTGGGGGTGGGAGACGACACCAGGGAATTGCAACTGGCCCCAGCTCCTTTGCACATGCCCACTTCTTCCTTCTAGACACGCAACTCTCATTTACACTTGACGGTATTCCCTTTAGCAAACACCAAACCTGTTGTGAAAAGTGTGAATAGGCCCTGGGTGGAAAAGGCTGCTCATAGGCAAAGTCTCTCTCTATAGCCACAGATACTATTAATATTCTCTCTATTCCCAGAAATAGTATTAAATGTGGGCTCCCCCTCCCTCAAAAAAACCCCACCATTCTCTCTTCGTTACTACTTCCAGAGGCACAGAAGGTTTTGTACGCTGAAAAGGTTAATTATACAATGAATAAAATAAAGTACTTGAATAAATTGTATGTTTTATAGGCAATGGGAGGTTGAAGGTTGGCAGATTTGTCTAGTGCAGAAGAGAAAGCATGTTAGGTATTGATAACTGCTGCCAAGTAGCCAAATGAAGTATTAACCAGCGAAATGGGGAGGCTCAGAAGCAGCCATGTTAGCGTCACTGGCTGTTGACAGCAATAGATTATGTAAGGTCATAAAAGGAGGAACTCCTTGTCACCAAAGACTCACCCAAGTCAAAGCCTGAGAGCTCCATCACACCTACTTTTTTTTCCCCTGGCTCACTTGAGGGAATGGTATTAAAGGCAAAACTGAAGTACTTTGGCCACATAATGAGAAGACAGGATACCCTGGAGAAGAGGCTGATGCTAGGGAAAGTGGAAGGCAAAAGGAAGAGGGGCCGACCAAGGGCAAGATGGATGGATGATATTCTGGAGGTGACAGACTTGACCTTGGGGGAGCTGGGGGTGGCAACGGCCAACAGAAAGCTCTGGCGTGGGCTGGTCCATGAAGTCACGAAGAGTCGGAAGCGACTGAACGAATAAACAACAACAAATGCATCTGCGATTTCCACCTCCATTTCATTAGGGCATCAAGTGCTGGTCACTTTCACATATGTGTGCTGTTGTGCTATTTCACATTGTTTACCTTTTCACCTGCGCCGGTTCACACTTCCTGGTATCGCCACCCCACCCCACCCCTTCTCCTTCCCCCTCCATTGGTTCTTGTGGTTAATGGACATTCTGATGGACATGGGCACCTTCCCTCCCCTCGCTCTGGTTTTGTTCTCTAAAGTTTAGCAATTTATTGTTTCATCAGCTGGGCACCTCATACAGTGGACAAAAAAAAGAGGTAAGTTGAAATGGGTGGATGATAGTGCAATGACAGTGAGGTTGGAGCAGCGAAAGTCCGTTTGACTGACTCGTTGCACTGGAAGAGAACCGCACCGCCCTCCTCTTTCATCAGCAAGACTGCCCTTCAACGCACACGCCCCCAAGAAGGGATGTTCTACGACATACAGCAAGGACGGCAATACATGGGGACAGAAGGGCGGTTTTATCCCATGTGGAGAAAAAATACTGCACTTTCCCCGCCCTAGAAAAACACAGAAAATGGAGGGGAAGAGGCAAGATGACTGCAGGATAGGGACGTTGGGTATGAGGGTCACGGGGCAAAAGAATAAACAAGGCAGGACGACACTGTGATAAAACGCTGATGTGATGGCGCGCTGGGCATCTTCCGGAAATACTGCAAGTTCTGCCAGTTTCAATTGAGCTGGTCTTTGGGGATAAGCATAATGGGTTGGATCCAGGACCTGCCTTCCAACCCTAGGTCAGCAAAGTGTGGAGAAATTTCTGTGATGTTTCCTGAAACGTGGAACTGTATTGCTGGGGAAGCGGGAAGAGATGTTGCTTTGGTTAACTGCCCCAAGCCTTCAGGGTAGGTCAACTACAAATGTAAATATATATACATATGTTTGTTTGTTTATTTATTACATTTTTATACCGCCCAATAGCCAAAGCTCTCTGGGCGGTTAGAGACAGAATTCCAATGTAGGCCCTAAAATTTATAATTGAGTTTAATTGCCAGAGTGCAATTAAGTAAGGGATTGAATATAATGGTGATAAGGGAGCTAGACCATCGAGTATATTGACCATATTATCAAAACTGCTTCGGCAACATGGAGCTAAATACAGATCAAGCTGTTTCTGCCTTTTTGTACAAGGTGTGGCTCGTGTTGAGATCCGCAGTGAACTGGAATTACGAACATAGGGAGTTTGCTTCAGTGCTTAAAGATAAGATCATCATATTTTCCTAACCCAAGGACAGTTGTTCGCCTTTCAGAAAATATCAGCATTTGTTGCTTTGCAGCCTTGAATTATTCATCAACCTCAGACACTTTCTTGTCCAATTCACTTTGTCATTTCCCTCTAACTTATTCCCAGCAGCTCCGATGAAAATATAACACAATAACACCTGCTTACAAGAGGCATTCAATTTAGTACATGTCTTGATTGAAAAGACATTTCCTGTGGTCCCAGTTAAAATTAGATGCTCTTTTTTAATGGAAGTTTGCAGGGGAGGAGGGTAGTGTTATATAAAACACTGCAATATTCCTCCAACAACCTTTTAAAAAAACTTCTATGAGTTTTGTCCTTCACTGTAAAAAAAATTTAAAAAATGAAAATGATACTACATCAGGGCAAGGTCCTACATTTTATTTTACCTGATGGCCAAGTGACAACTTGAAGTTTAAAGTTTCCAATGAGTTGGCTGTTTAAAATGGCGTAAAACTATTAGGGCACAATCCTAGGTTGATAGTCGGGAGCCTCTGAAGTCAGAAGTTACCAAGTATCCTAATGCAGGTCAGCCAGAGAAAGGAAGCGCCCCTCACCTCCATGCTCCAGTTGCCTACATTTTTGCTAGATGGGCGATTTCGCCCATCTGGCCATGGTGCTTCAGAGCAGGAGGGAAAGAAGTTGGGGTGAGCATAGGAGGCTTCATAAAAGGGAGCTCTCCTCCCTTCCCTGCCCCCAGGACAGCCCCCTTTTCCACACTCAGGTTTTTGAACACGGAGAGGTACCTGGTGTGGTTTACTGGGGGAGGGGAGCATGGTTTACTGGCTCCGAGGTTGGAGCTCTGTTTCTGACCTCAGATCCAGTCAACCAAACAATCCTATGGCCTCCCAGACACTACCTGGAGGTCATAGGATAGCTCTCTTAGGTTCCCATCAATTTGAGGAAAGCAGCTCTCAGAGAAAGTGTTATTTCATGGGTCCCTAGTCCACCAGTCCACAGAATCAGAAAACTGTAGGACTTTCAGGTATGCTTTAGGGTGGATTCCTGCATTGAACAGCTGGTTGGACTCGATGGCCTTGTAAGCCCCTTCCAACTCTGCCATTCTATGATCCTATGACTTCTCCATATTCACAGAATATCATCAATCCACTACCATGAAGGAGGTATAAAGCTGGCCAAAGGCATTTTGGTGCTCAAAGCAAGAAATCCAAATGGCACTGGCAACACACACAGAGTAAAAAATGCAATAGCAATTAATATAGAAGTAGTAGTAGTAGTTGTAATAATAATAATATATTTATCTATTTCTTACCCACCTCTCCCTCTGGATCGCAGCGGGGAGCAACACATGATGTTGATTAATTATTATCAATAATAATAATAACAACAACAACAATAAATTCAGTTTCTGAATGTAACAATACACTCAATATCTCCCACTTGAGGTGACTGCCTCTCTCTCTCTCTCTCATGACAGATTTGACTCCAGGAACAGGATCCTCCTTACCCAACCACACATCTTAGTTTTGTTACGCTTTCACAGTTCCTCGTTTCTAGCTTCATTCCATTGCATGGCTTACTAATATCAGGGCTGTCGTTCAGCTTAAGTGACTGGGGAGGAGACCATACAGGGAATTGTGCCATGATACCAATTTCTCCTTCCGACACTGCGCATATTGCCTGCTGACCACCGAGCAAAATATTATCCGCTGACCAATCTTAAATTAAGTGCCAACTGAAATCACGATCAAACTGTCTTAAAAACTTCTAAATTCAATTAAAAAATTTCATAAAGGTGTGCAGAGCTGTGCACACCCAGCTACTGTCATAAACATGATGCAAGCACTGAAAAAATAGAGTGGAACTAGCAGAATTACCATTTGCCAACTGCCTGCTGCCAATCCTGAGAGAAATCTTATTCCAGGTTTGTACTAGTTTAACGAAGATGGTCAAGGGCTAGTGTCAGTCACCTTGATCCCTGAAAGGCAAAGTCCAATGCTTTTAAAAACTGTTATCAGGAATTGCTCCTCAGCTCCACCGTGCCATGGAGAGTGAGCTCACCTGAGCCCTTACAGCAGCACCTTTAAAAGGGGAGTAGCAAGAGACTTCTGGCAGGTTTGTCCAACAGCCCACATCTGAAACAATCTGGCAATGGCCCCGTTCAGACAACACGCTAAACCATGCTGTTTAACCACATGCATTCCGTTAACCACTTGTGGTTAAGCAGAGTGGTTTAGCGTGTTGTCTGAATGGGGCCAGTGTCTCCCTTTTGTGCCTGCACCCCAAATAGAGATCTTACACTGGCCCTTTCTTCAGTTTGCTCCTTTCCCAAACAAGCCTGTTTGTTGCCCTGAATCCCACTTTGTCCAATGTGGCTGTTCTCTTCCAGCCCTGCCCTGCCCAGCCCAGCCTGAGTTTTCCCAGCCAAAGTATTTCCTTTCACCTGATCCAGGTGTGCACCTATGCTCCAATTTGTTTCCTGACAGCTTATAAGAGCAGGATGGAAACAGATGAATGATTTTTAAGAGAGCACAACATTGGTATCATGGAGGAACCACTGTGCGTATTACACACTGTGTAACACACGCACACAAACACACACATTTATTTTTTAATTTCGTCCTACCATCGCCTCCAGCCACACAAATTTTGCAGATTTTTGAAGCACTACAAAGAAGTGTGAAGTGAGGTGAGCCTGAACACCGCAGGAAATGATACCTCTGATACCACCTTCAACACTCCAAAACTATGGTTTAAGGCAATTTGTATCAATAAATAGCTAGTTAAATGAGACAGGGCCAATGGATTTAGGAAGGCTTCTTAGCACCACGGGAATTCCTCATCCTCCCTGTCTTTCCATTTAAACCAGAAATGAACCAACCTGCAACTCTCCAAGCCAAGCACAGCCCACCAGCCACCTAGAGGGGCCAATGAGGACCTCAAGTAGCCTCCTGTTTGGGTTGCCTGCCTTAAACTGCTAAAACTGGAGAACTATCAAGCACGTGGCAGACTACAATATGTACCTATTTATTTATTTTTATTTATTGCATTTATATCCCACCTTTTTTCCTCCAAGGAACCCAAGACAATGTACATAATCCTCCTGTCCATTTTATCCTCACAACAACCCTGTGAGGTAGGTTGGGCTGAGAGTCTGTGACTGGCCCAAAGTCACCCAGTGAGCTTCCATGGCTGAGAGGGGACTAGAACCCAGATCTCCCGACTCCCAGTCCGACACTTTAGCCACTACACCACACCAAACTAGTAAACTGCATCCAACTTGGTGGGACACGCAGGTCGTGCAGGTTCATTACAATCGGTACTTTTCTTGGATACGTTCTCTGCTCCTGAAATGCAAATCCATCCCCCCTCACACAATGCCCGATTTAGGCTTAGAAAATCCAACAAAGCCTCACTCATGTCAAATATTTAGTCTTAGTTACTAAAAGACTACCTTCAGGGAGAACTAACATTTTCTCCCTCTGGCAACCTGTCAGTCACAGCAAATCTGCAAATAAACTGTCTGACTCTATTCCAATCATGGTAAGTAGTAAAACTGGAGCAGCTGACGCACCCCCATACCCCGATGAACAAGGCTGTTTTCACAGATTTTAGCCGGGTTCACTGCTTCACAGCAAGTCCGATCTGATATATTGTGTGTAGGAATGAGTGACACCTTTGCTAATCATCCTATTAAACTTACCACCTTTTGGAGAAAGCACACACATACAAGATGACTTTTCAAGGACATCAAGACTTCTTGATTTTGTAAACAATAGGTCCAGCTCTATCACCAAAAACTACTGCAAAAATCATTTATCTAATAGCTCAACCCTCTCCTTGTTTACTTCAAATTAAATCCCAGTGAGGGCAACAGGGTATAAATCCCAAGTAAGTGTGCATTGCACTGCAATTTAAAGGAAGCATGTTTTTTTAAAAAAAATTAAAAAGCAATGCCACCAATAATGGGATAACGTTACACCTTTCCTTGATTGTGACAAATGGAAAGTGGGAGTGAGGAAGCTACAAAACAAATCAAGGGGAGCTAGTAAAGAATGCTGACAAGGTGCATTTTCCATCCAAAGACTAATTAGACGTAATGATAAAGCAGTTCAGGAAAAGAAGAGGGCTTTTTGTTTTGCCATTTGCCATTTCACACAGAGGGGCTTTCACTCATCTGCTCCCCCCATTACTGTTCTATGATGCTAGCCATCTGCCCAGGACGAAGGGGTGCTGTTGAAACCCTATCCGCCCCCTCCCCAAATAATAAGACAACGTGGGGTAATGACTGCCGCACTGGGCTTGAATGTGGGAACTCCTCGGTTAAGTGTCCGTGTTCAAAGCTCAGTGGGCAATGTTAGGCAAACTGCTGTCTTTCAGCCTACCGCGCAGGGTTGTTGCGGGGATACAAATGCTGCGCTGAGCTCTTTGGAGGAAGAGCAGCATACACACAAGACTCCCTCAATGGAGCTGCTCAGCCAGGGGAAATCTGAGCAGATGAAGAGGCCGCAAACCCAGTTGACGCGCTGAAGTGCTTTGAAACGTAGCTATTGCACAGCTTGTAAGTTGCCCGCTTTTTGGAGCTGATAGGCTTGCAGCGCTATAAGCCCCTTAAGCTCTTTAGTCTAGATCTAAGCAAACAGCTTGCTACAGTTACAAGCTTCTCTACCCTTGCTATAAAGTTATTAAGCTTTTTAAGCTTACTGTCTCCTCCCTGCTTCCACTGGTAGGCTTTTGTTCATTGTGCAACCAGCTAGACCCCAGACATGCACATGACATTTATATTTTAACAACCAAGTCCCAATAAGTCTTGATTATTATTATTTTAAAAAAATCTGGTTTCTCCTGCCTATGAATTTCCATTCTGAGAGTTGCACTTGACTGCAATTGGAAGATTGGGCAATCTTCACCTCTGACCATCGGAGGGTGAGAAAGACAATGGAACTGCATAAGGTGCTCTATGCAACTCATTCAGCACTTCAGCATAAGGCTACAAGCATGGGAGAAGTTTCCTCCCCAAAGCAGAGACATTGCGATGCAGTCGAAGCCAGACGGAGAATGTTTTTGGGGTGGGGTGGACAGCAATGCTCACATTGGACCCACAATCATCCCCAACTGGAGGCTGCGGTGGCAGGAGAAGCAGTGAAATAACTTATCAGCCTTATTTTTTATTTTTTATTATTGATTATAGATTTATGCTGCCCAACAGCCAAGGCTCTCTGGGCAGTTCATAATTAAAACAGTCAAAAACACAATATACAAAATCAGAATTTAAAACTTTAAGGGGGGGAAATGTCACTAAAAACTAGGGGAAGTTATAATCCAGGGAAGGCTTATCTAAAAAGATGTGTTTTCAGGAGGTTGTTTGAAAGATGTTCTATTTTCCACCTCCTGAACCGCACAAGGGAGGGGTTTTCCAGAGGGTGGGTGCCACTACAGAGAAGACCCGCCATCAAGGTTCTTCGTGACGGCATTGTGTTCGCCTTGGAATGACGAGCACGACCTCCTCTGATGATCATAAATGTCATCTGGGCATGTATAAAGGAAAGCGGTCTGCTAGGTATCCTGGTATCAAGTTGTTTAGGGCTTTCTAGGATAATAACATAACTTTGTATATGGCTCGGTAGCTAACAGGTTGCCCATGGAGAAATGAACCCATCCCACACACAAGCTTAGTCCAGGCTCATGGGGAATGCTTCCCCCCATTAGAATCCAGTGGCAAGCTCAGGTCCACCCCTCTCTCCCAGTCCTACTAATCTACTTGGGAACATTGTGCTGCTCTTGATCTGAAGGCCCATATAAAATGCCAAGGCTGGACCATTTATTATTATTATTATTTATTTATATAGCACCATCTATGTACATGGTGCTGTACAGAGTAAAACAGTAAATAGCAAGACCCTGCCGCATAGGCTTACATTCTATTAAAATCATAGTAAAGCGATAAGGAGGGGAAGAGAATGCAAACAGGCACAGGGCAGAGTAAAACTAACAGTATAAAGTCCAAACAGCATCAAGTTTTAAAAGCTTTAGGAAAAAGAAAAGTTTTTAGCTGAGCTTTAAAAGCTGCGATTGAACTTGTGGATCTCAGATGTTCTGGAAGAGCGTTCCAGGCGTAAGGGGCAGCAGAAGAAAATGGACGAAGCCGAGCAAGGGAAGTAGAGACCCTTGGGCAGGTGAGAAACATGGCGTCAGAGGAGCGAAGAGCATGAGCGGGGCAATAGTGTGAGAGGAGAGAGGAGAGATAGGAAGGAGCTAGACCGTGAAAAGCTTTGAAGGTCAACAGGAGAAGTTTATATTGGATTCTGAAGTGAATTGGAAGCCAGTGAAGAGATTTCAGAAGTGGAGTAACATGGTCAGAGCGGCGAGCCAAGAAGATGATCTTAGCGGCAGAGTGGTGGACAGAAACCAACGGACTGATGTGAGAAGAAGGAAGGCCAGAGAGAAGAAGTTTGCAGTAGTCCAACCGAGAAATAACCAGTGCATGAACAAGCATCTTGGCAGAAGAGACAGACAAAAATGATCGAATCCTGGCAATATTATACAGGAAAAAACGACAGGATTTAGCTACTGCCTCAATATGAGGAATAAAGGAGAGCGAGGAATCAAATATAAAGCCAAGACTACGAGCTTCCTTGACCAGAGTAAGCGTAACATCATTGACAGTAAGAGAGAATGAGAGATGAGGAGAAGGTTTAGGAGGAAAAACAAGCAGTTCAGTCTTTGCCATATTAAGTTTCAAATGACGATGAAGCAGGTCCCTAACGTCTAGCGCTGTCCCCGACTGTGGCCAAACAAGGGAGGGGACTGAAGCTCAGTGACAGAGCAGATGCTGTGCACGTAAACAGGCCCAGGTTCAATCCCTGACAGCTCCAGTTAAAAAAGAGCTAAGAGGATAAGGAAGTTTTCTCTCTCTTTCCCTGAGATCCTAGAAACCTGCTGCCAGACAGACTGGACAATACTGGGCTAGATGGATCAACAGTCTGAGTTGGTGTAAGGACATTTCTGATGTTCTTAACCAATTACCCATAAAGAGCTCATAAGCAGAACATGATGGACAGAAACCTTTGAGGCTGCACTGTTCTGAGTCAGGCCATTGGTTCATTCTGACCTACAGCTGGTTTCCAAAGTCTTGGGCAGAGGTCTTTCCCCTCCACAGTGTCCAAGATCCTTTCATCTGGATATTCCAGACACTGAGACTGGGGTGATCTGTAAGCAGTGCTTGGACTCCATCTCTGAACTATTGCCCACTACTTGGCCTCATCATTCAGTGCTCAGTTACGCTGCATATGCATATGGAGGCTGCATCAATAACAGCTCAAGATGACTGGGTCCTATTGAGCTTTTGTAGCCTGGTCTCTAGCCAGTTCTCCACATCTTTGGGTGAGGTTCAATGTGAGCTGGTCAGGAATCTCACATGGAAATATTAAAATTTCCATGTGAGAAATCATCAAGAACACGAAAAGAAAATGTTGTCGTTATTGGATGTCATGAGCACCTCAAACTATTATCTTTAGAGCAGCCTTCCTCAACCTGGGGCGCGCCAGATGTGTTGGACTGCATCTCCCAGAATGCCCCAGCCAGCAGAGCTGGCTGGGGCATTCTGGGAGTTGTAGTCCAACACATCTGGTGCGCCCCAGGTTGAGGAAGGCTGCTTTAGAGTATTCTGACATTTAGTCCTCAGAAGAGGCTCCTGAGTCAGTGGGAGAAGACTCAGTCATGCAAAGGCATCACAACACTTCTATCTCCCCAGGATCCAGTTCTCCAGGGGAACCCCAGAGGACAGCTTCCCCGTGTCCAAAGGAGGCGTCACTACCATTCTCAGGCCACAAAGAGACTGGCATGCTACAACCACTTCCACGTTGTCACAGCCTGTGGCAGCTAAAACAGATCAGGCCCCTTTAAGGGTCAAGCCCCCAGTAAAGGTAAAAGCAGAGGTAACCAGCCTAACGGCTGGTAACTCCCTTTTCAAGCCTCAGTCTTGCTCTGGCAAGTCCAGAGTAAGGGACTCATCAAGAGTCTTAACATGCAATTTCTACTAAGGGTGAATCATTCTGCTACATCTCTGTATCTGGAGTGAATGAATCCTCCAATCAGACATAATGCAATAACAGGGCAGAATATTCTGCTTTTGGTGAAAGTTGAATGAAAGGAGACCAGGTCAGAGCAGTGAATCATGCAGAGATGTAGTGGAAGCCTCATCTGTGGGTGGGTACTCTGGACTCACGGGAGTCTTGCATGGTTTATTTATTTACCATGGCACATTAGCAGCTCTCTCGTGGCACACTAGGACACTTTCACACTCTGCCTGGAAATTATCGCATTAGCTCACTTCCTATAAAAGGGGAGTTCAGTAAAGCAATGGAATTTGCAAAATGACACGAACTATCCAAAGCAGAGGGCAAAGAGTTCACAGAAGCATCTAACTGTTGTTCTGATTTAGCTATTTCCACTCACCCTAGAAAGGGCAGAAAAAATATTTCAAATTCCTAGACACTAACATGACATTTTTAGGTGCTCAGGCAAACAGGAATTCTGCCAGCCCTGATCTTACAACAGTATTCACTGAGGCATCCATAATGCCGCTCTCAACAAATCCAGCATATGCTCCACTTTTAAGCACATAATTTACTGCTTTCATGAACCAGGAGCTTAATTCTACCTTCATTTTAAAAAGCAATGAGAGTTACCCCTTGTAACTGAGAGCAGGGCCTGCCTTAGGAATTCACAAGAAGCAGGCCATACTATGACAAGTACATGCAGTCAATTTGTTTTGCTGTGGGTTACCTGGGTTTCAGAGAATATTTCATATCTGTTTTTAACGCTCTCCTTCTCTATGTTTCACATAGATACATACACCTTTGGGGGAAGGGGGGTTGGTGCTCTAATATGGTGTAATGTTTTCATTGTGTCACTAGGTGCCGCTATAGTGAGGTATTTAGTAGAAGAATACATGCAGACATGTGCAGCTGCTCTTTCTGACACAATCCATGATTATGTGAGACAAACCATTCCAGTTCTGTGGAAGAGGAATAGATATATTTTACTCATGTTAACAACTACAAGGAAGAAGCCAGAGAAGCTCAGTCCCACGACAAGACCTCCAGATCAGAAGGAGTACCTCAAACAGTGACAAGAAATGTAGTTCTCCATGTAGTCTTTAGTACAAATGATCCAAGATCCATGTGGAGGGCAGAGAAAGTCACCAATTCCATACAGGCTTTATATTAGCTCTCAAATATTACACCATATTAGACCACCAACTGAAAGATAAAATGTATATGTGTCTATGTGAAAGAGTGGTTGAAAGCTTGTGTTGAGAACTGGGAGATCCGGGCTGTAATTCAGTGGTAGAGTAGATACATTGCATGGAGAACATCTCAAGTTCAATCTCCAGCACTGCCAGGCAGGGCTGGGAAAGACTCCTGCCTGAAACCCTGGAGAGCCACTGCCAGTCAGTGTTGACAACAGCAGGCTAGATGGCCCAATGGTCTGACTCTATACAAGGCAGTTTCCTATGTCCCTACTTCAAATCTCACTATGCCAAGAAAAGAAACGTACTATGCAAGGTATGATCTCTAAGCCTCAATCCAATCTATGTTATAGGGATAACAATACAGGCCTACTTTCAAGGGTTGTGATAAAGCTTACGGAGACTATGTGAAATATATTAAGAAAAGTGTGAGATACATAGTTTCGGTGTAAATTCACCCCTTCTCCAAAATCTTACAATATGGTTGTGTGACCAGGATCATCAGTTATGAGGGCCACAGAGCCTCTAATAGTGTTTTTCCCCTTGACTTAGAGATTCTCACAATGCCAAAGTCAGACAACCCTTGGCATAACGCAATATGGCATAAAGATGAAGGCATTCTTCATTTGTCAAAAATAATTAAACATGTCACCGACATTCTGCATAACTCAAGAGCCAGCTGGGAAAAGAGCAGTATGTCTCCAGATCCATTTGACTGACAAGGTCAGCTCATCCCTCTTTTTCCTCAGCTGCTTCTCCATCACTGAGCCTGTTTCATTATGCCGTAAATTAATCTGTAAAAATTTGGACAGACTACCTAATGTAATTAGCTCAGCCTGTTCAAACATAGCAAAGTTACATCGGGTGGCAAATCTGAGGTGCTGACTGGTCTGTGGCCAATGAATGACAGAAAGAGGTTAATGCACAACCCTTATTCCGAAGGCGGAGGCTGCAAGGAGCTTCACGACCTTCAAACTCAGAGGTCAGGGAAATGCCACATCCAGTCATTAAGAGTCTGAGACTCAACGGCACTTATTTCTGCTGTAGGCTGTTGATTCCTCCTCCCCTCTGCACAACTAATATGAGTGTGACTTACACACACACACACACACACACACACACACACACACACACACATAATTATGCACAAAATTAAGAACCTAAGAAGTGCCGTGATGGATCAGACCAAGGGTCCATCTAGTCCAGCACTCCGTTCACACAGTAGCCAACCAGCTGTCAACAAAGCAGGACATGGTGCAGCAGCACCCTCCCACCCATGTTCCCCAGCAACTGGTGCAAACAGGCTTACTGCCTCAGATACTGGAAGTAGCACATAACGATCAGGGCTAGTAGCCATTGATAGCCTTCTCCTCCAGGAATTTATCCAACCCCCTTTTAAAGCCATCCAAATTCGTGGCCATCACTACATCTTGTGGTAGTGAGTTCCACAATTTGACTACGCGCTGTGTGAAGAAGTCCTACCTTTTATTTGTCCTGGATCTCCCACTAATCAGCTTCATGGGATGACCCCAGGTTCTAATATTTTGAGAGAGGGAGAAAAATGTCTTCCTATCCACATTCTCCACACCATGCATAATTTTGTACACTGCTAACATGTCTCCCTTTAGCCTCCTTTTTTCTAAGCTAAACAATCCCAGCTGATGCAACCTTCCCTCATAGGGGAGATGCTCCCACCTTTATACATCAAGTTACTCAGTCTCATCAGGGATATTTTGGCATTTGAGCTGAAAAGCACAAAAGACTCCCACCTTTCCGCTACTAAAAGCGTGATATGATCCACCCAGAAGTTATCCAGTGCAAATCCTCTTGAAATGAATTGGAGCCAGCAGCTTACATTCATTCCAAAGCAGCTTGTGCCCAAGAAGTCAGACTTATCTCCCATTCTGCTACCCTTAATATCCAAAAGACCTGTCACCTGAGTCCTTTCCTCACAGCAGGGCTGCTCCAATCCTCACAAGAGAGATTGGGATACCTGGCAAGATAGAGGAGGTTTAAGAGTAGGAAATTGTGTCTGGAAACTTAGTGGAATGCACAAATTCTGCTTCCAGGCATCAAACCTCTGGCACCTACAATTGCTGCCATTGAGGTAGACAGTTCTGGACTGATCTGAAGTTTCTGAGTGTAGACCTATGCATATCTGCCTTTCATAAGGGCAGAATTCTGTGGCTGAGCTGGGCAGCCTAAAAGACTATGGACTTCAAGAATGAATCCTATTCCCTATCCTTGTTTAACATGCAATAATTCAGCCAATTTGGGTGTGGGCGTGTCAGGTATGGACAGGAAGTTGGATGGAAATACAAATTAATAAAATAAAAGTTAAGGCAAGGTAAGATCTTGCTGCGTACTATAGCACTGAACCAGAAATATGGGAAGCTGCCCTCTGAACAAGCCCTACATCAATAAGGAAATTATTTTCTTATTGTAGGTGATGTTTGCCCTGTCCTGGACGGGGTTGCACTCTCCCTAAAGGATCGGGTCCGTAGTTTGGGGGTGCTCTTGGACCCAGAACTGTCACTTGAGGCACAGGTGAACTCAGTGGCAAAGAGCACCTTTTATCAGCTTAGGCTGATATACTAACTACGCCCTTATCTGGACAGAGATAGCCTAGCTACAGTTATCCATGCTCTGATAACCTCTTGTTTGGATTACTGCAATGCGTTATACGTGGGGCTGCCTTTGAAAACGGTCCGGAAGCTTCAGCTGGTACAAAACAGGGCAGCCCGTTTACTAACAGGGACTGGCTGGCGAGATCACATTACGCCAGTCCTTTTACAACTTCATTGGCTGCCAGTCCAGGTCCGGGCCCGATTCAAAGTGCTGGTATTGACATTTAAAGCCCTAAACGGTTTGGGGCCAGGTTATCTGAAGGAACGCCTCCTCCCATATGTACCTACCCGGACCTTAAGATCATCTACAGGGGCCCTTCTCCGTGAGCCCCTGCCAAAGGAAGTGAGGCAGGTGGCTACTAGGAGGAGGGCTTTCTCCGCTGTGGCACCCCGGTTGTGGAATGAGCTCCCCAGAGAGGTCCGCCTGGCGCCTACACTGTACCCCTTTCATCGCCAGCTGAAGACCTTTTTATTCACTCAGTATTTTAACACTTAATTTTAACTTAAATTTAAATTATACTGTTTTAACTCTGTATTTTAACCTTATACCAATTTTGCTGCATGGTTTTATCCTGGTTGTGCTTTTTATACTGCATTTTGTATTTGTGTTTTTAACCTGTTGGTTGTTTTATGATGGTTTTAATTTTTGTGAACCGCCCAGAGAGCTTCAGCTATTGGGCGGTATAAAAATGTAATAAATAAATAAATAAATAAATAAAGGAAACAAAATGGTGAACCACACAACAGCAACAACCAAGGAGTCACCATGGATAACTCAGTCAATTTCTTCTGGCCCATTGGCTTGAGGCATTCTTTTAAAGAAATTACATCACTCCATTTCTTTTCACTATCAAACTACTGAGGAAGTCTATCATCCAATGAAAGAAATATTAGTCAATTAATCATAACAATAAATACATTGATTAATCACTTGAAACTGCATGAATTAGCATTTGAGTAAAAAAAGCGTTCTTAAAAAGTGAAAAGAGCATATTTTGTTTTTTAGATTATGTACACGTGTCACATGTGTACATAATCTAAAAATAAAATAAGCTCTTTTCACTTTTTAAGAATGGTTGTTGTTTTTTACTCAAATGCTAATTCATGCAGATTTAAGTGATTAATCAATGGATTTTTGTCACATGTGTACATAAGAGGCATTCTCAGTTTTCTCATACACTATCTGTGTTTTTATAAGTACTTGTATTAAAAATAATTAATCAGGGACACTTTTTCAGTCAACCAAAAGGTTTTTAGTCGATTAAACTACCCAACTAATCACCTAAATGCTGCAGCCCTTTAAAAGAATAAAATATTGGTTACTGATCAACTAACAAAGCAATGTAGCAAAAGGAACAGACATGTTTTCTCAAATTACATTCACACTGCTAATGGTGAACTCTATGAGTTTGTACCGGCTCTTTAAGCAGCACCTCTCCCAATATGAACCTGCCTGGAATATCCAAGACCCTCCTCCAAGTGTCTCCTCTGAGGGAGGGTCAGAGAATGGCAATAAAGGAGAGGGTCTTCTCAGTGTTAACACCGAGTGTTAAATGCTGTTCCCTCTGAGGTCACTGTCATCTTTGTCAAATTATCATCTTTACTCTACAGCCAGGCATTTAATGGCATTTGATAGAACTTTTATTATCAGTTATTTTATTAGGTTCCAGTATCTTATTGTAACTGGTTTCTAGCTCTTTAAATTGTTTAAAAATTTTGCATGTCAAAGATTTTATATTACATTTTTGGATTGTCATTTTCGTGAACCACACAGAGAGCTTTGGTTATTGGGCGGTATAGAAATGAAATTAATGTACTGAAATCCCAAGCCTCACACCAATTCTTGATATGTGCATTTTCCTCTTGCTTCCTCTTGTCAACTTTCCTTCTCTCCTCCATTTTAAAATAGTTTTAAAAATGGGTTTTCTTTTTTAGTAGGGCTCTTTGCCCATTGGATAATTTTTTAATCCATCAATCACCAACCTTTTAACCAAATGGCTAACTGAAAACCTCACTATTAGGTGACCTTTGCAGATTTTGAAGAAAAAGCTACTATTTCTTAGAACCACAACTATCTTTAACAATTCATTATTATTCCCTAATACAGTAACAAACCAACAAGAAACAATAATGTATGCCTTAATTCTCAACCCCAACCACTGAAATCACGCCTGTGATGAATCAACCAAAGCTTTGATTAATCTGCCATTTAAATCAAAGCCCAGGTTATTAGTACATGAAGTATTTTTTATATATATAGGAGTATGCTTCAGAACCAACCCAGGAAAGGGGAATAATAATAATAAATGTGCTTAGTCAACCAGCAGCACACATCTGAGCGTATAACCTCTAGTGCTTAATTTCCTTTCACTTAACATTTATTGGGACAAGGAAAACTGTGATACATTCTGATAGCAACACAGTAAAATTCTTTCAGCCCATCCAAGGGAAATGGTAGGAAACAAATCAAGGCCGGTTAATGACCATGATTCACCCAAGGAATCCTGAGAAACATAGTCTTAAAGGAAGGTTGGGATCTCTTGGGACTTTTATTGATATGGATGTTATTTTTAAGGTCTTGAAATAGCCTTGTTCTCTGGCTATAGCATGCAGCCCACATTTACTTTCTCTCAGAACCCTAATCAGTAGCTAGTCATTGGCAGGTCCATCTGAATCATTAGGAGAGAGAGGCCAACTGGCAGGGTCAGTCAACAAATGCCACAGCACCAGAGCTATATGCTGTTTGTCCTACAACAAAATAATGAAGCCTGTTATCACTCTGTAGTATATAACACGTTTCATATGCAAACAATAATCTTATGTTCATAGAATCATAGAATAGTAGTTGGAAAGGGCCTACAAGGCCATCAAGTCCAACACCCTGTTCAATGCAGGAATCCACCTTAAAACATACCTGCTACCTCTGGTTAAGGATCTTAAGTAGCAAAGCTGAGAAAGATTTTTGCTCAAGACCTACCTATCAGAATAGACAATATAGGACTAGAGGAACCTATCACCTGAGTATGAGGAAGGAGCTCACATGTACTCTTCTGGCATACCGTAAACATATATTTTCAGAATCACCTTTGTTCTCAGAATACACTTGAAGCAGCAAAGAAAATGGTCACATTAAGCAGGTATAACTCTGAGATCATAATGTCATAGCCTGTTAAGTCAGCTCAGTCACCTAGAAATGCTTTGTTCTTCTTAGGCGTTTGAAAGCATGAGAAGGTCAGGAAAGAGAAGACAAATGGAAATGTAAAACGGAGGAATGGAGGCCATATTTTCTGACTGAAGAGCGTTTACCCTGACACATGTGGGTGGACGAGGTATACGCACTCTTATCCTGACTATAAGTTGGTTGGCCACTGTGTGAACAGAGTGCTGGACTAGATGAACTCTTGGTCTGATCCAGCATAGCTCATCTTATGTTCTTATGTTATTTTCTGGACGAGGTACTGCTTATTGTGATTTGAGAACAAATTGATGGGCACTTGACACGAAGGGTGCTTTTAGTTCGATTGTATTTCATTAAAATTCTTGAAGAATTAATTTTCAAATTAAATATGTTAGGCTGCACACACTTGCTCGGGAGTTGACCCCACTGAGCGCTGTTCGGCCTGCCTCTGAGTAAACATGCACAAGACTATGCTGTTAGATTGTCTAGACCAGCCTTCCCCAACCTAGTGCCCCCGTGATGTTTTGGACTATAACACCCATAATCCCTATGCTGTCCAGGCGATAGTTGTGGCTGTGCTGCCTGGAAGATTATGGGAGTTGTAGTCCAACACACCTAGAGAACACCAGGTTAGGGAAGGCTTACCCAGATTTAAGCTTTTGTTGTTTTAGAGTGGCTGACCTGGGGCTCATCTACACCAAGCAGGATATTCCACTACGAAAGTGGTATGAAAGTGGTATATAAAAGGCAGGAGCCACACTACTGCTTTATAGCAGTATTGAAGTGCGCTGCAGACTTTACACTACTTCTTTATAGCGGTGCTGAAGTGCACTGACAACTGTGGGGGCCCATGACACATCTACACCAAGCGGATATAACACTGTGAAAGCGGTATGAAAGTGCTATATGGTATGTGTCCATGGGCCCCAACAGTTGTCAGTGCACTTCAATAGTGCTATAAAGCAGTAGTGTGGCTCCTGCCTTTTATATACCACTTTCATAGTGGAATTGTACATGGGCCCATAGTCCTCTCCACCCTACCTTGTTCGGACTCCTAAACTACTGCAAAATATCTGGTTATGGGGTTGGGACACTCCAGCACTTCATCCTGGCCATTGTGGCTGCCTAAAATTTCCAGCAGAGCAGGAAATCTAGGTGCAATTATTTGGATTTCCCAGAAGTTTCAGCATGACAACACTCACACAGCACCAATAATCTGACGAGAATTAAAATGGAGGAAAAAGCAAAAGGGTTGGTGTTGCATCAGTGGAACATTTTCCCTGGGCAGAGGATTTAATTGAAGGTATTGCGCTTGGTGAAGAGTCAGGAGCTTGCACTGCGAAGAACAGATCAACCCTAATTGGAATTTGTTCCATGCTGTTGCACTACTAAATGTCAATAAAAACAATATCCACATTGTATTTCAGGTCCACTTCATTTGCATTCCCTAATTTAGAGTTGAACTAATTTAACAATAGTAATGATTTCATTCCAATTAAAGTCCAGGACAAAATTAAAACCATTTTAAAGTGCTGTTAGAAGATTTCATTAAGTACCATCTACAGTAATACTAGTTTTCTTCGTATCTCAGTAAATATTTGCCTCCCTTTGCAACAAATATGAAGTTTCCCCTGTGCAGCCAAGCTTTCGACAAGCCTTGTTAGATTTATTGGCATTATTTCATGCAATTAATTAATATATATTAGAGCGATGTAAGGGGGGGGAAAGTGCAAAAAGTGGCAGTAAAATAAATGAGGCCTTTTTAAAAAAAAAAAGTCACACACAACAACATTGCATTCCACTGAGATAATTGCTCTTTTATTCAAATACTTTCCTGATGGGAGCCATCTAGGGATGTTTTACCCATTAACTCCCTTTCACTAAATGCTTGAGGCACTCCACTTAAGTAGTGGACTCTTCACTGCCCTTCTGAGATGCTGCTGTGACATAGCAAGACATTTAACGCTGGGTACCCACCAGTACTATCCTGTGTTTGTTTTTCCTAGCAAGGCTGCTGTGGCTTTATTAGCTGTGGGACACGTAGAAACATAGCAAATGAAGATTTTCCCCATCACCAAATACAAAGGAGGACTGGGCTCCTATATCTTTAACAGCTGTGTGAAAGAGACAATTTTGGCAGATATGGTTTGCCACGATTTGACAATTAGAGCTGCACCTGCTGAGATTCCCCCTCCGGAACCTACTGTATAATTGGTGAAAGTATTTGCCCATCTGGTACAGTACTGTCAGATTTGGTTGAGAACAACTCTCAAGGATCATAGAATCATAGAACAGTAAAGTTGGAAGGGGACTATAAGGTCATCAAGTCCAACCCCCTGCTCAATGCAGGAATCCACCTTAAAGCATCCCTGACAGAGGGCTGTCCAACTGCCTCTTGAAGGCCTTTAGTGTGGGAGAGCCCACAACCTCCCTAGGTAACTGGTTCCATTGTCGTACTGCTCTAACAGTGAGGACGTTTTTCCTGATGTCCAGCCGGAATCTGGCTTCCTGTAACTTGAACCCATTAGTCCACGTCCTGCATTCTGGGATGATCGAGAAGAGATACTGGCACTCCTCTGTGTGACAACCTTTCAAGTATTTGAGGAGTGCTATCATGTCTCCCCTCAATCTTCTCTTCTCCAGGCTAAACATGCCCAGTTCTTTCAATCTCTTCTCATAGGGATATCAGGTAGAAAGAGGTCTCTTTTATCTGCTTATCTCATGCTTTTAAATGGAGATGCTAGGAATTGCCCCGGCACCTTCCAAATGCAAAGCTCGTGCTCTACCTCTAAACTATGGTCCATTCATCCTCCCACTTCTACAAAACTATTAAAAGCACAGGAGCCTGATCCTCCTGTACAATGAATCACACTAGCACCTATGTAAGAAACTCATTCCCATGGTGGAATGCCCTCCTCAGAGAGGTCTGCCTGGCGCCAACATTGTCAGCTTTTTGACATCAGATTGAGACTTTCCTCTATTCCCAGGCAATTGACAGCATATGATGGGGCTTTTTAATGTGAGTTATTTTTTAACAGGTCCTAGTATATATTTTTTGCTATTGTTTTGTGTTGTTTCAAATTGTTTTACATTTCTATTTCTTAAAGGTTTTATATCATGTTTTCTGAAAACCATCCACAGAGCTTTAGCTATTGGGCGGTATAGAAATGCAATGAGTGAATGAAACACGTCTAACCATTGTCCCGTCTTCCTAGGGAATCCTAGGAATCGATTTATGATCCCCTGTCAGTATCTTCATCAAACTAGTCCCCAAGATTCTTCAGGAGCAACAACAACAACGGATATAAAACCAGCATATATCTTTAGTGCAGAAATATCATTTTATTTTCAATAGTTTTAATAAACAGTGCTGTCAGGTTTAGTTATCTGGAAAGGAAGGTGAGCTATCTCTTTTCATCTCCTGCAACAAGAGACCTAAAAATCAACAAAACCCTTGTCTTATAGGAATGACACTACTGAATCAATGCATTTCTAAAATAATGATGCTTTCCATTAATATTTTATTCGCACTGAAATGCAAACCCACTGAAGGAACTTTAAGCTGCACCTGCACCAATGAACGTTTATGAGATGGAAGGGGATTTTCGAGAGGTGCCCCCTGCAAAAAACCAAAAACCGAACACCACATACTTAGGGGGTGTTTGTGGCTACTCACTGCCACTGTGTTCTTGCTTTCCTGCTGCTTCTTGAACGCTATTTTCTTCTCCTTCACTGCATGATCCCGCCCATTCAGGGATCATCTAGGGACTGAGGGCAAATGACGCCACAGCACTAAGGCAATTGGGCAACACTCCCTGCCGTCCTATACCCCATTATGGTGGATTTTATTGCTTCACAGCACTACAAGATAAGGAGCGTCACACAGTTGCCTCAGCAACATGGGGTGGTGTGCTCTACTTTCTTGTGCTGCATAGTTCATTCATTCATTCATTCTATTGTTATACTGCCCCATAGCTGAAGGTCTCTGCGCTCTTCACAAAAATAAAAACGCATTAAAACACATTATACACAGTACAAAAACAACATATAAACAGGTAACACAGAGAGAAAGAGACTATGGCCTCAGCTAGACCAGGGGGTTTTACAGCGCTGATCTCGTGATTTTATGATCGCGAGATTGTGGCCCCGGTCTAAGCGCAGCACGCAACATCGCACCCACCATTTTGTTGTTGCTGTTGTTGTTGTTAAAGCGGACGGAGTGCATGAGCACTTGTGCGAAAAATGCTAAGTATATATATATTCCCGCTCCCCCCACCCCACCCCCAATGGACACAGAGCTCCTAAGGAGCTCTGCGCCCCATGCGCAGTTCCCAGCTCCTAGTGTTTACTCACGAGGAGCCAGGACAAACCGTGATGCCTGGCCACACGTTCCGCAGTCTCGGGATCAGCCCGAGACCATGGAAAAAGCAGTTTAGAAGTGTAGGGTGAGATCCCGGGGAAAGGGAGGGATCATCCCACCCTGCACCCGGGATCCCCTGTGCATCATGTGAATGCACAGGGATGATCCCGGGGTGATCTCCGGGATATTGCCCCATCTAGCTATGGCCTATACGTATCTAAAAAGAACTGGTTAAACAATCAACCAAAGATGATCCCGGACCTAATTAAAATTCATTAAATTCTGAGAGAAGAGGGCAGTTTTAACCTGGCACTGAAGAAATAAACGTGTTGGCAGCAGGTGGACCTTGTCAGGAAAATCATGCCATAATTAGAGGGCCACCACTGAGAAGACCCCTTCTCTTGTTGCCCCCATCTGAGCCTCTCCTGAGTAGCCCTCAGGGTCTACGCAACTAGTCCCTTCCAGGGGATGACACCCAGCCCTGTTGCCACCTCCACCCTGTTATGTAAGATGGTGGAAAAGAAGTAGTTTTGAAGAAATAAATCTTCAAACTTCGTAATTTAATGCAGGAATTTGAGAACCTTTGGTCTACACTGACTAGTAGCTGCTTTCGAAAGTCCCAAGCAGTGTTCTTTTCTGCAATCCTGCTACCCAAGTTTCTTTCAGCTACAGATGCTAGGGACTGAACCTGAGACCATCAGCAATGCAAGCCTAACACTGAAGTGGTGATCTCTTCATAGACGTACATGCCACTAAGAGGGATTTGGTCCTCCCATGGCTGCAAAAAGTATTCAAGAGGGAGCAAAATATGCCACTCATGTGTATTATTTTGCAAGCAAGCAAATTGATGTTATATATCTATGCCTTTGAGAAACGACTAAGCATATACCCAGAAACCAATTCCCATGTTAAAATGCAACATTCAAAGCAGCCCTGAGATTTATTTCTTTAAAAGCCACTTCGTTTCAGTTCCCAAACCCTATGCAAGGGTCTACTGGTGTGCTGCCAAGTGGGCCTGAAGTGTGTATTTAAAAATTGATCTGGATGTAGAATCATAGAATCATAGAATAGCAGAGTTGGAAGGGGCCTACAAAGCTATTGAGTCCAACCCCCTGCTCAATGCAGGAATCCACCCTAAAGCATCCCTGACAGATAGTTGTCCAGCTGCCTCTTGAATGCCTCTAGTGTGGGAGAGCCCACAACCTCCCTAGGTAACTGATTCCACCGTCGCACTGCTCTAACAGTCAGGAGGTTTTTCCTGATGTCTTTCCATCCATCAATTTATGTCCATCAGGGTGAAGACTGGAGGCTCTGGACAGCATTAATCCTTCCTCTCCTTGCAAAGAAATGGCCAACAATACCACCACCACCCTAAAGAAGAGAGTAAGGATGCACTGGGATTCACATCACCATTGCCTAGAATGCACAATCATTGGAAGGGAATATAAACCGCCCAGAGAGCTTCGGCTATGGGGCGGTAAATAAATGTAATAAATAAATAAATAAATAAATATCAGGACTATCCTGCAGTTGCAGGGAAGATCCCTGCCTATTGTTTTGGGAACTGATCCAGAAATAAATTAATATTACAAACATACACACACACAAACTTACAGATATACACACACCCTATGGATGAAGTGTCTCACCATTTTTCATGGAGCAAATGTCACAACTATGTGTGTGTTTTTCAGTTCTGCGCATATTTATTCCTATCAATCAATTCCAACTTCAGATGCCGGGGTGAACTTTCACCAGAGCTTCGCATTAGCATCAACAGGAATAATCACACACATTTAGTAACTAGCTTGATGGAGTCCATCTGGAGCACAAGTATTCCGAGCCCTTGATAAATTTAATGGAACTATTTAAATCTGAAGTACTCTTTTAATACGAGAAGATCACTCAAGCAGTTCCAGCCTTTCATTACAGTATAATGAATACACAGACCTAGAAACCAAGTTTAGCCTTAATGTGAAAACTATACAAAGTTTGCTCGGGGTGTGTGTGAGGTGGAACCACAATAAACACACATCTCGATTGATCTAGTTCTGTATCATTAGCAATGCGTGTCGGTCAGAAGTTCTTCACAGAGCTGTTGTTGCGCTACGTGGTCCTCAGCAATGTGCTACCACCCATCTTCTACATTCAAACTGACAATGGGTAGGATAAGGTCAGAAGAGTATGTAGCCATATCCAAGTCTAGACTCAAGGTTTTTCCAGCCCAAGGTTTTTGCTGTGCTTTCCTGGAACTAGAGCAGTGGTTCCCAAAGTGGGCGGTACTGACCCCTTGGGGGCGGTGGGATTGCATAGGGGGTCATTAAGAGGCAAGGGGCGGCAGGGGGGCTCTCGAGGTGGTCTTTTCTGAGAAGCGCCTCTCCAGAAGGTCTTAAAACCCAGGGACATTTTTATGGGAGAAGGTAGTTTGGTCCCAAGCCATATAGGGGAAGAATCCACACATGTATTAATACTGTTTAAGAAGAGTCCTTTTAACGGTGAATTGAAATGTTTCAAATGAAGAGACATACCCTGCTTGGTGTGCCCCGCCATGCCGGCTGCAAAACAGAGGCATTTGCTCTCTTTTCCCTCCCTCCCTCAGCAAGCCTGCGGCGGGTGCTTCGGATTTTGAATAAATATTCAATTAATAGTTACTGTTTTGAATTTTATTGTTATTATCTTCCTTAGTGGGTTGTTGAAAACGGCTATTCTGAATAATGATTTTTATAGGGTAGGGTAGGGGGCACTGGGCATGAGTTTGTGGAACCAAGGGGCGGTTACCTGAAAAAGTTTGTTTGGGAACCACTGAACTAGAGGAAAGAGCCTGAGCAAGAGCGGGGTGGAGGGGGAATATGTGGCCCTCCAGATGTTGTTTGACTACGGCTCCCATCATCCCTAGCCAGTATAGCCAAAGGCGAGGGATGTTGGGAGTTGTAATCCAACAATGCCTGGAGGGAGACATCTTCCCAACCCCTGAGCTGGAGGCTGGAGTGCAGGTAACAGAAGATACTGCTCCACTGAGCAAGCAAAGACGGAAAACCACGTTCCTGTTATTTATACCACATCTAACAGCCAATCCAGTGGCTTCATACTGCTAACTAATTGCAGGGACTGGTATTATCCACCCCTACTTCTGTCTATGCCTTAAATAGATTCTGAGGCAGGATCATATACAGTCCTAGCATCAGGGTTGGGCCATGAGCAGCAGCATGAGATGAACCAGGAGTCATGGGACAAGCTAGTTGTTAGGAGCCAAAGGCAAACTAGGAGGAATGAACAAGCCACAACACAGGACCGAAGGCAGGATCAAAGAGTGGAAGCCAGGACCAGATTGCAATCAACGAAAGGTCAAGTTCCCTGTTCTTGTGGTTGTCTGGCTCTTGTTTTTCTAACCATCACCTCACCTGCCCTTCACCCTGGACCCTTCCCCTAGTTACAGTTAGTACATGTCACAAGTTCATCTGACTAATGTCTTTTGAGCAGTACCAAGTTGCAAGTCCCCATGAGAAATGTCTTTGAACAATATCAAATCATATTTTCTATCAGGCTTTATCTGAACTAAAGCATCCAAACCCTGATACAGTGTTCTATGTGTGTATGCCTATTTGCCCCTTTAATATTAAAGCATTACCCTATCACTTGTACATGCATTTAAACCCATTCTATGCCCCCAAAAGTTTCTTTCTCTATGCTATGCCAATGAACTTTTATAACCCCAACCTTACACATAATTGGTGAAATTTCGAATGAAGAAATAATCTTACACTTTTACTTCACACTTGTTCATTCGTAAATGCATACCAAGTTTAATCGGGGTCTCTCAATGCTCAAGCTTTCACATTACCAAGTGTTTCATATTTTCCTGGCCCTGCTAGAAAAAGGGTGAGAAAGTTGTACGGATGCTCAAACACAGAGATGAGGGCCAGGATCTCTTCTCGATCCTCCCAGAGTGCAGGACACGGAATAATGGGCTGAAGTTACAGGAAACCAGATTCCGGCTGGACATCAGGAAAAACTTCCTCACTGTTAGAGCAGTACGACAATGGAACCAATGACCTAGGGAGGAAGTGGACTCTCCCACACTAGAGGCAGCTGGACAGCCATCTGTCAGGGATGCTTTAAGGTAGATTCCTGCATTGAGCAGGGGTTGGACTCGATGGCCTTGAGCCCAACTCTACTATTCTATGATTCTATGAAATGTAACAGGGATATCCTGAAAGAGTACCACAAAGTTCAGTATCTCAATATTCAAGGGAGATTTCACGTTGTGAACAAACTACCCGTCAGACAGGTAGCCGACAGCACAACAACTTCAATTCCTGTGCAAAAATAAATAAATGCCCCTCTTCCAATGCAAAAGTTGGTCATTAGTTTATCCCACCTGTAATTAAAATGGATAAGTAAACTATACAGAGTGGTTCCTTGCGGGAAAGACATTTGATTCGTACAAATAGGATCTACTTAGAAGCTGACACATCGTAATAAATCAGCTGTCAGCTGCATGTATACAGGCTGCTTTTTAGTGGAGCCAGCCGATTGGATAGGTACAAATGGAGGGGGGATGGGAAGGCGAGTGAGCATGTGAATTAGTGACACTCTCAGCTAAAGATTGACAAATACATTTATCAGTTTATTTGTACCATGCATATACCATGTAAAAATTGATTTAGCCCTGTCAAACTACCAACTGCAAAATTATTAGGAAGCTGCCCCTAGAGCATTGCCACGCTTCTTAAAATCCAACTTAATTGCATCCTTCAAAATTCTCGGGATCTTTTTTCTCACCACAGTGTTTGACTTTCAGAGGAAAGCTTATTGCTCAGAGCCTGTGTACACTCCCGTATTAGAACACAGAGCACTCTACTGGCTTCAGTTTGGCCACCTCCAGGGAGTGGGCCAGTCAGCCGTTGGCTCTGGGCCCACAAAAGTAAGAGAGGCTCACTTGGAATGGCAAGAGAGGGAGAAGAGTTGGGGGGTGCTGCGGCAGGGGGCAAAAACTAACAAATAATGGGTAAATACCGCATTAAAAATACAATACAAAAACTATTAAAAAGACAATAAAAGCAAAGACTGTAACCTTTTTCTTACCTCTCCTAAGATCTTGCCACCCTGTCTTGGCAGGAGCTGCATCTACCAAGAAAACTGCCATCGGTTTGCCTCCAAGTTATACAAACAACCCCACTGAGAGGTCTTTGTGGCTTAAGCCATATGAGAACGGCTGCAAATCCATGCACGGGTCAACGGCACATTCAATGCGCTTTCTGACATGCATGATCTGCACTGCGCATTGAGCAGCCGCACGGCACATGTACAGCTGCTCCAGACAGGCGTGACGGTAATATCTGGACTCTGTCAAGGATGCTGCTAGTACCACGCTACCTTTTGCTACATCGTTCCTCTTTCAAACAGGTCCATCCTGCCAAGAGATGGTTCCTACACTTGTGCATGTGCATGCATGTATGTATCTATGTATTTTGGAGATTTATACCTGCGTTCTTTTTTCAGGAACAAAAAGGCACGGCCATTAACGATTTAAATATGTTTACCAAATTGTACATTTTCACTGACACCATGTTCCTGAGCACCATTTAAAAAACACACAGAATGAGTCAGACACAATAGCCAGCGACAAGCTGCCGAAACACAATGAGAGCTCAGAGAATGGCAAGAGAGAAACTGGCAACCAGGGCAACATGTTAGCATTGATTGTCTTTGAGAACTGCAAGTCCCTCCGGACAAAAAAAAAAAGGAAAAGTCATTGATTTAATCTGTATGCAATTACAGAATGGCCTCATTGCAGAGTTCTTCACCTCATCTAAGGAGGAACAACATTAGTTACGACGCAGGTAGCCATAACTCTTCAGCAGTGAATACAAAGAACGTGATAGGAAAAGAATTTGACATGTTGCTGCTCACACTGAAACACAACTCCTTCAAATGCGGAACGGTGGCCAGAAACAGCTGTACAACTGTACAGCTCTCAAAAGCAAACGGCTCACCAGCCACAAAGAAATCAATTGCTCTGTAAGATTTCCAAGCTGCATCTTCAGCATCTCAGGAGTTTAACCTCTGTAGCGCAAAGAGCGATTTATAACATGCTCATGATCGCCCACTCACGGAAGTTTGTGGGTCCGTTACACGACGTCGTTAACAGCCAAGACGTTTCCTGCGCTATCGCCTGGAAATCGTGCATTCAAAAAAAACCAGCAGATAACGTGGTAATATCAAGAAAAAGCAGAATCTCTCCACCACTAGATGGCGTTGACTCATTAAAACACAATGGGGCCTTTCAGAGAAGGGAACAAATCACTTGGTCACATATGAAGGAGTGCGTTGCGATGGTGGGATTGCTGTGAGGCTGAAAACCATGGTAAGGCGCAGGATTTTTCCTGTGTGTAGAGAAGCTCAAAGACAACTTTCTGCCCCTACCTCCATTCTTTTTTTAAAAGCCCCCTTCGGCCTCCTCCTTTGAGTAAAAGGTATGCAAAGGTGAAGATGAGCGAGTGAACAGCCACTCACAATACATTATGTAAGGTTTCCCCAAATGTTTCTGAGGGCTGATCTGCGCCTGGAGATAAAGCAGCTTTCCTAGGACTGTACCACTTCATACTCAAGCTGGGGATTTCAGATTTGAATGTGCCCCCACGTAAAAACAACCAACCCTGTAAACGGAAAAGTAGAGTATCAGAGCAATGGGTCCTGGCCTAGTCTCCCCTTCTCTCCACACACACCCGACATGTTAGTTTTCCACATACCCCCATCAGCACTTTTAATATGGGGGAAGCATTCAAACATTCCTCCAGTTTGCATGTAATGCTAAAACAGGGGTACGGGGCCTCGTTCAGCTTAAGGGCCAAATTCAATTTTGGAGAAGCTCTCAGGGTTTGGTGAGGCCAAACGCAAAGGGGGTGGAGCCAAAACACCCCAAATACCGGCATATTTTAGCTTACAGCGCTTTACTGCCAGTAACGAAGAGAGGCACTCCAGCCTTTTAGAATGGAGAAAAACTGTGCAAAAGCTGGGAAGCTTCCAAACGATTGGCAGCCAAGCAAAAGTGGGCGAGGCCATGGGAAGTGAGCATGGTCGTCTGCCAAACCCTGAAGGGCCAGATTTGGCCCATGGGCCTGAGTTTCCCCACCCCTGCGCTAAACCAGGAAGTAGCGCTATGGGTATGATTCTCTGTGAGCACAAGCGAAACCTCAGGCTTATGCACTCCTCTCACGCAGCCAGAAGGAGGACTTAACTACCCGGAAAGCTTCAGAGTTGCGGTGGTACAGAAACACAACCACAACCACCACCACAACAACAACAACAACCAGGATTCTATGATTCTGGCATGTCATTAAGTACAAACCAGTAGTCATAACTGAAAACAAACTCTAGTCAACTGCTAAACAAGCCAACTTTAAACCATGGGTTGTTTAGCTGGCCTGTTAACCCAACTAGAGTTTGTTTTAAACTAGGATTCCTGGTTTGTACACAATAACAAGCCTCAGCCCTATAGTAGCTTAACCTTGGTACCTCAAAGCAATCCCACAGTTTAAAAGCATCATAACACTTCTGAAAAACACACTAATGCTGAGTGAATGAGCCTGGATTAGTCCTCATGAAGATGGGAAAACTTTGCCTGTGCTATACCATCTCAGACTGTAGGCAGGGACTTGAGTGACTCATCATGCCCTTGCTGGAGGAATTCTCCTCTGAGGAGGAGCTAGAGCTCCCAGAGACAGACAATGCCAAGGAGCCACCCATGTTAGAAGACCTGAGGGAGCCTGGGTTCTCAGGGGAGATGGCCATGACTCTGAGCTGGAAGCTGGCCAACCACATCGCCCACAAGATCATCGTTGGCTCAAGAGGTGGGCCAATAGGACGCCAGTGAGAAGGGCTTGATTCCAAAGGAGGACTCCTAAGGAGGAAAGGGTTTCTCAGTAGCAACACCCTCCTCCAGAGTACGACTTTCGCCAGAGAGCCTGTAACATACTGCAGCTGAGCCCTGGGTGCAGCTCAGGAAGCTCTGGCTATATAAACCTTCAGTTTCAAGCTAGCCATTTTTGGAACAACATTGTTCTACCAGCTCCAGTGCCTTGTATTCCTGACCACGCCTTGCGACTGAGCCTCCATGCTACTGTCTCTTGAACTGCTGCCTGACTATGCTTCTTGGACTGAATATTGTATCTGACTACTCATTTTTGTTTGACCTTGGCTGGGCCTCAGATAATTTTTCTGGAAACCGCCTACTTGCATGGCAATACTGTGCTTTGACCACTGCCTTTCTCTTGACCAGTTCTGCCTTCTGATCCCACACAAGGCTGAAACCATTGTGCCTGACTATTTGCCTGCTGCTTGCCTTGCCTTTTGGATTGCCCCATAATTTACCCTTAATGCTGAGTCTGACTCAGCTATAGCAGGACAAATATGGTCACACATAGTTTTAATTGTTTTAAATTTTTAGTGCTTTTAAATTTTTTCTACTGGTTTTAATTTGATAACTATTTAATACTTTTTTAGCTGTGTATATTTATGTTCACTTTGTTCCGATTTTATCTATACGCCGCCTTAAGATCCCAGTGATATAGGGCAGGATGCAAATGTTTTAATAAATAATAAATATGAACCTCCATTTAGAACATTCCCTCTGCATAGAAAATCTTGATGCCAGGAATAAGAGGCCTAGACTAGCTTTCTCTCTGGCATGGTGAAGCCACCAGCTGCACAGGCCCACCTCAGTGCAGAACTAGGCTCAACTGTTGGAAGAGAAAACAGTATTTGGCAAATAGACATTACGGATCCAAAATGAAGATTTGTTTCTGTAAAGACCCTTCCATTCCGCCCAGTGAAGAGCTATATGGAACTCAACCATTTGCCCACTTTTTCACTATGAGGCATTACTCCTTTTAGGGTGCAATCCTACTCAAGTAAAAACATGTGAATAAAAAGATACAAGAGCACCCACCAGATGAAAACCTGTTTCAGCAGCACATCATATCTTAAACAGCAGAAGCCTGTCTGAATAAAAATGTCTTGGCCAGCTGGGACAACAGAGATGGAGCTACCCTATCAGCCCCACAAAGAATGTGTTACAATAGTCCAAATGGGATGTAACTAAGACATGTGTCACCTTGGCCAGATCTAACATCTCCAGGAACAGTTGGCATACAAGTCCAAGGTTCGGCCAACATGGACATCCATATACAGAGCTGAATCCAGGAGCACACCCAAGCTATGAACTTGAGTCTTCAAAGGGAGTATAACAGACGTTGAATCCCTCCTCTGCAGTCTTCCTTCCGATTCACCAAGAGCACCTCTGACTTGTCCGGATTAAGCTTCAATTTGCTTGCCCTCATCCAGTCCATTACTGACATCTGATACTGTTTTAGAACTTGAACAGCATTCTCAGTTTCAAATGGAAAGGAAAGAAAGGTCTGGGCATCAGCAGCAAACTGGTGTCACTAAATCCTCAAACTCCATTAAATGATATTGTTTTGCTTATATGATAGACTTAATTCATGGGATACCAGTCAACTTCTGTTGTAAAACTGCTGGTGCACTATGAGCAAAATCAGGATTTCAAAGTTCCCTATACACTTATTTTATGATTAAATACAAATTTAAAAGACTGTGAATTATGTAATGAACTCAGACATGGCCTTTTATTAAAAGTCTGTTAGTCTCTGAAGGCTCATGGATTCCGTCCAAGGGATTGTTATTTGAGATTCAGAGCCAGACTAACAGGTAATGAAAGCAGGATGTCAAATGGCAAAACAGTTACATACCAATCTCACAATCTCCACAACTTGAGTCTGGGAAGATTACAACACCAACAGCACTCCAACCATTCCAGCAATACCTTTTCCCAATGTATTTTAATAGTTATCCAGATGGGAATGAGGTGGATAACCCTGAGAGATGTTTTCCAAATCCCATTAAAATGCACTCACTCTGCTCCCAAATTACAAGCTTAAAAAGATCCCTCACTGGAAGCCACACTTTGCTGGCTGTAACTCCACCTATCTTTTACCAAGCCATACCTGCACCATAGAGAGCAGTCATTATAGACCAGAAAGAACTGTTCCATTGTGACTTGCATTTCACAGGCATCAATATATTTTCAAGGATGGGGTGGAGATTGTGGTCTTTAGATAATTGGTCTCAACTACTATGCTGCATCCTTACCTAGGGTGTATTGTTCCTTTAGTGCCACAACCATCTTTTGGAGAGAATATGAGAGGGAAGACTGACTGAGAGAAAGAAGAGAGAGATTGTGTAAGGTTGAAAACAATATGATAAAGTTAAAATGGATCCCATCTTGCACAATGAAGTTGAAGGTAGATTCTGTAGCTATTGGGATCCACTGGTCTAGAGAAGAGGTGGGCAGAAAGTAGTCATCCAGAAGTTCTGGACTTCAATTCCCAGGATTCCTGTTTACTGGCCATGCTTGCAGGGGACTTCTGGGAGCTGAAGTCCGAGTATCTGAAGATCTACCTTCTGCCCACCCCTAGTCTAGAGGCTTAGTTATTTGAAGGAAGCCTCCCAAAAGGACGCCAAGGGCACAATTCACCAGGGAGGTCCCAAGTCCCATTAAAATGAACTGAGAAAGAGAGTGGTGAATTGTGGCCCAAGTTATGAATCTATGCAGAAATCCTCTGCATTGGTCAGGAGAAGGGACTATGAGTAGCACATGAATGCCATAAACTTCCTAGTCTTCCCCACAGATGGCAACAAAACAATGTGAACCCTTCTTGGTGTGATGCTCCTGGACATGCCTGACAAGGCCATCATGGAGGGTAAGGCTATCAATGACTACTGGTCATGATGGGTATATATTCCATCCAGTATCAGAGGCAGCATGGATGTCAGAACCAGTTACTGGAGAACACAAGTGGGAGGGTGCTATTACACCCATGTCCTGCTTGTGGGCTTTGCCACAGGCTTGTAGTTGGTTACTGTCAGAACAGAAAGTTGGACTAGATAGGCCTTTGGTCTGATCCAGGGCGGCTTTATGCCCTTACTCCTTCAGACAAGCTAATGGCACTTGGCTCCCAGCATGCAATAATTAAAAAAAGTCAACAAATATGGGAGAAGGGAGTTGTCTCAACCCATTCTGGGGCCTCTTCCCAAGACCTTCTACTTGGCAGCTGCAGTCTTCCGCCTGGGGAGGGGAGGGGAGGGGAGGGGCCGTGGCTCAGTGGTAGGGTGCCTGCTTTGCATTCAGAAGGTCCCAGGTTCAATCCCCGGCATCTCCAGGTAGGGTAGGAAAAAAATCCTGCTTGCCACCCTCAAGAGCTGCTGCCAGTCAGTGTTGACAATACTGGACTAGATGGCCAATGGTCTGACTTGGTATAAGGCAACTTCCTATGTTCCTATTTTCAGTCTAGCCCCAACTTTCAACTATGCTACTGCACATCACGACAATTACATGCCTCCTGATGCCAAGTGCCTAATCAAACGTGGTTCCACAACAGTAACTTTTTTCCCCTTAGTCCTCACAGTGGTATAAAGAGAGCCAATCTACAATGAATGGATGTCTACATTGTTGGCATGGAAAGAATCGCCACAGCTGCATGTTAAAAGGAGTACAGATGTACCAAAAATCACATCTGTAATGCACCAAGAAAGGTATGAGAATATAGACAGTGATTCTTTCTCTCCTGAAAGAAGAGGGAAGAAAATTCAAGTGGCTACACAAAATCTGGGTAAAGGATCAATACACTTGTGGAAACTTAAATAAGAACATAAGAAGAGCCCTGATGCTGGATCAGACCAAGGGTCCATCTAGTCCAGCACTCTGTTCACACAGTGGCCAACCAGCCATCGGCCAGGGATGAACAAGCAGGACATGGTACAACAGCACCCTCCCACCCATGTTCCCCAGCAACTGGTGCACACAGGCTTATTGCCTCGAATACTGGAGTAACCATTCCTAATATAACAGTGACCATTCCTAATATAAGCAAATTCATTTTGAGAACTGCCAGGCACTGGTTTTACAAAGAAATCGCTATCAAATCTTCCACTGTAAACCACTATGATTTGTATTGTCATCAGTTGTAAGTTTTGAAATGCTGCCAAATCAACAGCCCCAAAGAGCGATAAAACAAAATTATCTATGGTTTGATGCCTCCCAAATGTCAAGAGCCCACTGACAACTAATCTTGCATCCCGGATGCCGTTACACTTCAGGGTGTTGTTCCAATGTTGGTTCCATGAAATGAGATAAGAACTCACTGCTGTGTTGGTTCCAGAGAATAAGACGACAAAATAAACAAGATGGTATCCTTTGTTGAACCAGCTTCTATTGACACAGAACAAGTTTGGAAGCTTTTGAATTACAGAGAGGTTTTTCTCATCTGCAGCGGAACGCTAGTGAAGGTTCAAACTGACAGGACGGCTAAAATATGCTAGTGTTTGGGGGATTTTGACCCCGTCCCCTTTTGCCTTCAGAGCTGCTTACCATGAGAATGTGGGCCCCCAAGTGCTTCTCTGAAATGGCATTCAGCCCTTGGACTGAAACAGGTTCAACAGCCCTGACTTAGAGAGTCAGGACAAACCCTCGCATGGGAAACTGCTGACTTAGCAAAGTGCAGTACCTAATTCTGGCCAGCTGCATTGGTGGCGCAAAAGCACCATGTTGACCAAGCCAGCAGCGCCCTCTTCTGGCGAACCGCCACCACTATGCGGAATGGAAGACACTCCAGTATGGCTACCAGAGTCCTCAGTTCAAGGCCCCCAGAGCTTTATCTGTGGGATCGCCTTCTCCCGTACAACCCGCCCTGCACACTCAGGTCCTCCAGGAAGAATGTACTCCAGTCAACAAAAACAAGGCTGACAACTAGTGCCCACAGGACCTTTGCCACTCCCAGATTATGGAATGACCTGCCGGGAGAGATTTGTCAATTTAACAGTCTTCTGAATTTTAAGAAAGCTATAAAGACTGATCTCTTCCGGCAGGCCTACCCAGTTGAATTTTAAGATACCTTTTTAATAATGTGCTGCTTTTAGAAATGTATTAGTTTTGAATGTTTAATTATATGTATTTTATGGCATTTGCATTTGTGTTGTACCCCGCCTCGATCTAGAGGGAGAGGCGGGTAACAAATAAATATATGGTATTATATTATTATTATTATTATTATTATTATTATTATTATTATTACTACTACTACTACTACACACAGTGACTGCTTAACTCTCTTCTTTACAGTAAGGTTACGGACTGGATTAAAAAGTGTGCATGTTCTAGGTTGAAGCATATTCTTGAGTCTCACGTATACAGGCCAAAGGTGTGTATTCTGGGGTCCATCACTACCACTCCATTGCCGCATGATAACAAGGAGCCAAAGCTCTTGTGCCACAACCACTGCATGGACATTGGTGCATTATGCAAGCATCGATTTGGGTGTCTGGCAGACAACTAGGAGTCTTAAAACTCTCAGGTTTCGTTTTTTTAAAAGAAGAAAAGTAAATCTCTTGGCCTTACAGTTGCTAAGATCAGCCTGAAAATATGTAGGCAGTACCCTCAAGGAAAGTGAGAGTTGAACTGAGTTGAATTCCCTGTCAAGAGGCAGTTCTTCTATGACCTGCACTGGTCTACAACTTCCTCAGGACAAGCAGGAGGAGAACAAATTATGCAAAATAAGCAAAATGTACATATTTACATAATATATTCAAAATATTTGCATGATACGTTCTCAGCATTGAGTTTGGGTTACCTTGGTGAGGAATTATTATTTTCTTAGTGAGCTCACACAACAGTTTAACCCATGAGAACCTTTGCAACACCCTAATGCAGCAAACAGAGAGTGACACAGTTCAAACAGGTATTAGATCCCTCTATGACCTGGAATGCAACTGGTAAACTGAGATTCTTGTTTAAAAGGGGCATAGAAGAAAAGTAGAAAGCAGTCTATGTGAAAAAATAGGAACGGGATGGGAAGTGTTACATGCAAATTGTTCACTTTATCTCCACAAATCAAAGGGTAAAACAGAAGAACGGACCATGGAGTTGTTTGCACTTTTATTTATTTTTTGTTCTAGTTACCCACATACTTGTCATCCTTAAGTCAACAACCCTAAACAGGATACAGGGCGTTGCTAAAGGATTTTCCTTGAAATCTGATTAAGGCACATTAGAACAATAGGAATACAGAAACTAAAACAACAACAACCTATAATTCTTACATTGAGGCTAGAAACCAGTGGTAAACTTTTGTCACACGGTTCATCAGGAGACTTTGTATGGTAAAGATTAAAATAAACTGCACAATTCATCTAGTTTAACTGATAAAACTGCCATGAGATAGGATCTACTGCCCTCTCCTGGGGAGAAAGAATCACCTAAAAACTGAATGTGTGATAGCATGCCTGTGTTAGGATTATTTCCCCCATAACAATGCTTAATGATATTTAGCATTTGCATAGCTTTATTCTACACATATCTGCTTCAAAGAAAGATATACTAATTTCAGTGGGGCTTCCATAAACCCTCCATATGAATGCAAGGAAAACCTGCCGGATTGGACCACCTAGTCCAGTATCCCCTGTACAGCAGCCAGCTGTTTCCAAGAAACTCACAAGATGGGAATGAAGGCAATAGCGCTCTCCAGTTGTATGTCCTGGGCACATGGTATTCAGAGGAATACTGTGCTTCATTTGGAATTGCACTCTAAATCCATTTCAGCAAATGTTGCCACTGAGAACAAAGACAGATGCTGCCTAAAGAAAAGTTGCTCTTTTCACATGTTTGCTTTGGTACCATGTTCACATTAAAAAAAGGGATCCCAGTATATCATGCAGGCTGGGGAATGCTGGAGGATGTAGGGCTTTCTGTTTTAGGATTGTGCCCTAGACAGCATTAACCTAATATTCTTTTATTATTGTTACGCTGTAAGCATACTCACAGATTTGATATCCCAGCTTTTCAGCGTGAATTCTTTTAGCCATGAATTGGCCTTCAATCAAGGCCCGTATCTCCACTTCCTTGGGAAATGTTGGGCTCTGGATAGAAAGAGGAAAAAAATCAAATAAACATGAATGTATCCAATACAATGGGTGGGATCATGTTTTGTGGGGAGTGCAAGTGTTGACTTCAAATGTGCACACAGAAAATGCCAGATTTATGGTCCATCATATGTTTGTCTTCACCATGAAAGTCTGTACTTGCAACAGTTATTCAGTGACAGGTACATAACCCTCCAAGAGCCTCATGATAACCTCAGTACATCCCATAATTGTGACCCAGCTGGCATAATCTTAAATCCTAAAATCAAGGGATAATCAGAAGCAAGCCTTGTTCCACAAATATTGACCAAGTCCCCAAAATTTCAGCACAACGCAGCTGCCTACTTGCTTAATGGTGTTGCATCCAATACTTAGAGTAGACCTATTAAAATGTATGGGACTTAAGTTAGACTAAAATTGGATACAAACCATTATTTTTAATGCACTTCCATTCACTCACTAGGAAACAAGTTTTGTTAAACTTGGTGGGGCCTTCCTTCCAAGTCTACATGCTGGAATTAGACTGCAGTTGTGCAAAGTGCTTCATAATCCTTATCTCATTCATCCTCATGACAAGCCTGCAAAGGTTAGGCTGTGGTTACTTCTTCCCATTTTAAAAATGGAAATTTGTGGCCGAGAGGAGGGTGTCTAACCCAAAGCCATTGCTGTTGAGTCAGAGGCTAAGATGGGTATTTAATCAAAATCTCCTGTGTCCCACTCCCATATTCTATACATTCGGCAGAACATAAAAGCTTGCGCACTATTTTGTGACACTTTGATTGGTCCTAATAAAGGTACCTTCTGTGTAATTTTGGAACGTGCAAGATTGTAGCACCTGACCATTTTCTTCTTATCTACATGGAAGTATGAGCCACATAGGAAATTCATTATATTTGAAGTAATCCTTAATCAAACAGGGAAGGCCGTTCTTACTCTGTCATTGTGCGTGCTGAATCTGTGAATTCCCACAGCTTCGGGGATAATCTCCATCACATCAAAATAAAAACCTAAATGAAAAGTGACAAAGATTGGCATGTTTGTCTTTGATAACCTTTAATATACCTTTAATCTAACAAATGAGTAGAGAGATAATAAGCACTGGGTTGGTTCACATAGGCTGGTTCCTCCTCCTCCTCCTCTCCATTTCTATCCTCACAACAACAACCCTGTGAGGCGGGTTCGGCTGAGAGTCTGTGACTGGGCCAAAGTCACCCAATGGGTTTCCTTCCATGGCCGAGTGGGGACTAGAACCTGGATTTCCTGGCTCCCAGTCCAACACTCTAGCCACTACACCACACTAGCTACTTTTTCCTCCCTCTCTCTCCTCCCCTCGTGTGCTCTGCTTAATTCCTGGTTTGTGGCAAACCACAGTCTGCCATTACATCCGAACTGGCAAACTATATTTTCCCCTCTTCCCTACCATCCCTTTTCCCTCGTGTACCATATCTATTTAGTATGTAAACCTGCAGGCTGAGATTAGGCCTGTTCAGACAACACGTTAAGCCATGGTTAGGCTACTAACCCTTTTGCAGCAAACGTTTAGCGAGCGTGTTTAAACCATGGTTATGTAGCCACCATGGTTAGGAATGCTAAATCATGGTTCACATGACACGCTAAGCCATGTTTAGCTCAAAGTGCTTAACCACCGTGCCTTAGTGTGTCCTCTAAACTGGTTATATGTAAGCCATCCCAGGAGTCATTATACTTCAAATAAAACAAACAAAGGCTTGCGTTGGCCTTGCAAACCAGTACTGTAAACCAGGGTTTGACTATGGTTTGGAATACCGGTTTGCAAGGGGAAGTGGTCTGCCTTTTACTGAGAGTCACTTCACTGGTTGCTGCCAGCCTGTTACAGCCAGCACATCTGACAGCATTGGCAGAAGGCTGCAATGTTGTTCTGATACAAGTAAAGGCACAGATTCTTGCCTGAATCAATTCTTTGCTGGCACAAGAACCAAAGGTAATGGGACGGGAAAGGAACTAAGTACCGAAGCAAACCTGGCCCCTCCCCTCTCTTCCAAGATACACACCCACGTTTCCATCATTTCCAACAGCTGTAGATGCTAGAGCTTTGGAGAATTCTTCCCACGAGCCAGAGGAAAGCTCATCTCGAATCCTCTCTCTCATCAAAGAGCCATTCTTGTAACTAAAATAAATTATAAAATAAGAATTATAATAACAGGCCAATTGCATTTCCCAGGAGAATTCAGACAGAATTTTAAATGACGCCGTTGTTTTGAGGATTGCAAAGCATAGTACAAAGCTGCAATCCTATGTACCTTCACTTAGGAGCAAGTCCTACTGAATTTAGCAGGACTTCCTGTTGAAAAAACCTGCATATGATCACACTAGGAATGCAGGAGTGAGGATCTGGATTTATATCCCACTGGCATATAAGGCCGGATCCAGATTTAGTCACACTTAGTACAGGCCCATTAAAACGGGACTTAAATTAGATGACTAACTTAAGACCCATTGATTTCTGTAGGTCTACTCCACGTATAATTAAATCTTAATTTTGATGTCAGTACAAAAAGCAGTGTAAGCGTGTCATAAAAGGCTTACAGACATGATGGGCTTTGCCAAGTCATGCTGTCTTTTACTAATTCAGAAATTTCCTGCTTATTGACCATGTTTTAAGCATGACAACTTTCTGGATGTTGGTGTGGATGTATTTTGGTAGGCCCAGTTTCTGTAGGTTTTTCATATAGGTTTTTGATGTGATGCCGGTGACTATTACACTATGTGGATTTCTGGCATTATTCTTATGGCCAACTAGGCTGCCTTTGTTTTCTGTGGATCCAGGCTCTATCTTCTCTCTCTCTCTCTCTCTCTCACACACACACACACACACACACACCAACAGCAATTAGAGAAAAAGACCTGTGTTGTCAAATATGAATGGGAGCACCCACAGTTCAGTGCCTGAGCTTTGCATTCATGAGGTAAAGTCTCAGGTTAAGTCTCCTTCATCTTTATCTCTCAGGAAGCAGTACTGGAAAAACATTATGCCTAAGGCCTTGAGGAGCCATGGCTAATCAGCGTAAGCAAACACATAAAGGCAGCATTCATATGTAAAACAATGAAAGGTGCATTACCACAGCAAGGCCATGTAGGCTTGGGAATCAACAGGACTGCAGAGGATGTGACCTTCTAAAGCAGGCTTTGGCTCTTTAATCCAGAGAAACAACGTATCACTGGTGCCAAGGCTAATCTGTGGGAGAAAATTTGAGGTGCTAGCACAATATGCATGGAAAGCAATACCGAAATCAAATTAAACCCATTCATTTGTGCTACTAATTATCTTTAAATTACACATTAAGGCAATTGGATTCCTGTGGGATCAGCTTGGCTTGTCGCCTCTTCGTAAGACATAGGGCAGAAGTTAAGAAGATGAAATCTGAGAATTTATTAGGGTAAATCAACCTTCCCCAACCTAGTACCCTCCAGATATTTGGGACTTCAGCTCTTCATCAGCCCCAGCTAGCAAGGTGAATGGTCAGGAATGCTGAGAGTTGTAGTCCAAAACATTTGGCAGCCACCAGGTTGGGGAAGGGTGGAGTAAATTCACACATACATAATCATCACTGGATGATTGTGGTATCAAGTGATGACTCACAATCAGAGGCTTCATATTGCCCATCATCATCATCATCATCATCATCGATGATGATGATGATGATATAGGCTGGCTTTCAGGGCAGAAGCCCTCCCAAGGCAGCTTACAACAATAATAACAAAAAAATACCAACAATAAAAAATACCAGCACCAGCCATAAAACATCTGGCCTAGACAGTACTAAAAGCCTACAACACAATTGTAGCTACAAACCAGAACAACCCAGTAAAACATAATCAGGGGAAGGCCAGAGTAACTAAGCCAGCCTCCTTCAATTTGGTGCCCTCCAGATGTGTTAGACTACAGTAGCCTAAAACATCTGGAAGGCACCAGGTTGTGGGAGGCAGCTCTAAGCAATACTGTTCAATGGAGGCTGTTCAGGCATTCAAGCAAAGAGTCAGGAGACCTTGAATGATGTACCCACATGTGTTTATTAACCTTGTTTCTCCATCATCTAAATGCATTTTGAGAACCTTCTCAACACAATGTACTCATAGGAACATAAGACGTGCCATGCTGGATCAGACCAAGGGTCCATCTAGCGCAGCACTCTGTTCACACAGTGGCCAACCAGCCATTGGCCAGGGACCAACAAGCAGAACATGGTGCAACGGCACCCTCCCACCCATGTTCCCCAGCAACTAGTGCACACAGGCTTACTGCCTCGAATACTGGAGATAGCACTCAACAGAAATGACATCCACCCCGAGGCCGGAACCAGCGAAATCAACACAGGGTACGGTGACCAATCGTCCGGATTTGGCCGGACATGACAGGAAATTGGGGGGGGGAACACCGTCCGGCCGGAAATGACCTCCCCCCCCCTTTTGCCCGGGAAAAAAGGCTCCCCCAGTTTCTATCGGGGCCTCTCCTTGGTCGTCGTCACCATGGCGACCAAGGAGAGGCCCCAACAGAAGCCGGGGGAGCCTTAACACGCGGCGCTGGGGCCTTCTATCGATTGGAGCGTCCCCTCCATAGAGACGCCGGCGTCTCCATGGAGGAGACACTCCAATCGATAGAAGGCCCCAGTGCCGCGTGTTTCCCAAACGCGGAAACACCCGGCTTTAAGACCCGCCCACCTGGAGAGACCCGAGGTGGGCGGGTCTTAAAGCTGCGTGTTTCCGCGTTTGGGAAACACGCGGCGCTGGGGCCTTCTATCGATTGGAGCGTCTCCTCCATGGAGACGCCGGCGTCTCTATGGAGGGGACGCTCCAATCGGTAGAAGGCCCCAGCGCCGCGTGTTCCCAAACGCGGAAACACCCGGCTTTAAGACCCGCCCACCTCGGGTCTCTCCGATGACGTCATCGGAGAGACCCGAGGTGGGCGGGTCTTAAAGCCGGGTGTTTCCGCGTTTGGGAAACACGCGGCGCTGGGGCATTCTATCGATTGGAGCGTCTCCTCCATGGAGGGGACGCTCCAATCGATAGAAGGCCCCAGCGCCGCGTGTTTCCCAAACGCGGAAACACGCGGCTTTAAGACCCGCCCCCCTGTTCCATCCGGGTCTCTCCGATGTCATCGGAGAGACCCGGATGGAACAGGGGGGCGGGTCTTAAAACCGCGTGTTTCCGCGTTTGGGAAACACGCGGCGCTGGGGCCTTCTATTGATTGGAGCGTCCCCTCCATAGAGACGCCGGCGTCTCCATGGAGGGGACACTCCAATCGATAGAAGGCCCCCAGCGCCACGTTTTTCCCAAACGCGGAAACACGCGGCTTTAAGACCCGCCCACCTCGGGTCTCTCCGATGACGTCATCGGAGAGACCCGAGGTGGGCGGGTCTTAAAGCCGGGTGTATCCGCGTTTGGGAAACACGCAGCGCTGGGGCCTTCAGTCGATTGAAGCGTCTCCTCCATGGAGACGCCGGGGAAGGGCAGGTGAGTGGGTGTTTGGGAGAGGATTTTAAAAGGAGAGGAAGGGCAGCTGGGTGTGGGTCTGTGGGAGAACATTGCACTAATCTAATTATTTTTTTAAAGGAGAGGAAGGGCAGGTGGGTGTGGGTCTGTGGGAGAGCATTGCACTAATCTAATTAATTTTTTAAAGGAGAGGAAGGGCAGGTGGGTGTGGGTCTGTGGGAGAGCATTGCACTAATCTAATTAATTTTTTAAAGGAGAGGAAGGGCAGGTGGGTGTGGGTCTGTGGGAGAGCATTGCACTAAACTAATTAATTTTTAAAGGAGAGGAAGGGCAGGTGGGTGTGGGTCTGTGGGAGAACATTGCACTAAACTAATTAATTTTTTAAAGGAGAGGAAGGGCAGGTGGGTGTGGGTCTGTGGGAGAGCATTGCACTAATCTAATTAATTTTTTAAAGGAGAGGAAGGGCAGGTGGGTGTGGGTCTGTGGGAGAGCATTGCACTAATCTAATTAATTTTTTAAAGGAGAGGAAGGGCAGGTGGGTGTGGGTCTGGGGGAGAGCATTGCACTAATCTAATTAATTTTTTAAAGGAGAGGAAGGGCAGGTGGGTGTGGGTCTGTGGGAGAGCATTGCACTAATCTAATTAATTTTTTAAAGGAGAGGAAGGGCAGGTGGGTGTGGGTCTGGGGGAGAGCATTGCACTAAACTAATTAATTTTTAAAGGAGAGGAAGGGCAGGTGGGTGTGGGTCTGTGGGAGAACATTGCACTAAACTAATTAATTTTTTAAAGGAGGGAAAGGGCAGATGGGTGTGGGTCTGTGGGAGAACATTGCACTAATCTAATTATTTTTTTAAAGGAGAGGAAGGGCAGGTGGGTGTGGGTGTGGGTCTGTGGGAGAGCATTGCACTAATCTAATTATTTTTTTAAAGGAGAGGAAGGGCAGGTGGGTGTGGGTCTGTGGGAGAACATTGCACTAATCTAATTAATTTTTTAAAGGAGGGGAAGGGCAGGTGGGTGTGGGTCTGTGGGAGAGCATTGCACTAATCTAATTAATTTTTAAAAGGAGTGGAAGGGCAGGTGGGTGTGGGTCTGTGGGAGAGCACTGCACTAATCTAATTATTTTTTTAAAGGAGAGGAAGGGCAGGTGGGTGTGGGTCTGTGGGAGAACATTGCACTAATCTAATTAATTTTTTAAAGGAGGGGAAGGGAAGGTGGGTGTGGGTCTGTGGGAGAGCATTGCACTAATCTAATTAATTTTATAAAAGGAGGGGAAGGGCAGGTGGGTGTGGGTCTGGGGGAGAGCATTGCACTAATCTAATTAATTTTTTTAAGGAGGGGAAGGGCAGGTGGGTGTGGGTCTGTGGGAGAGCATTGCACTAATCTAATTAATTTTTAAAAGGAGGGGAAGGGCAGGTGGGTGTGGGTCTGTGGGAGAGCACTGCACTAATCTAATTATTTTTTTAAAGGAGAGGAAGGGCAGGTGGGTGTGGGTCTGTGGGAGAACATTGCACTAATCTAATTAATTTTTTAAAGGAGGGGAAGGGCAGGTGGGTGTGGGTCTGTGGGAGAGCATTGCACTAATCTAATTAATTTTATAAAAGGAGGGGAAGGGCAGGTGGGTGTGGGTCTGGGGGAGAGCATTGCACTAATCTAATTAATTTTTTTAAGGAGGGGAAGGGCAGGTGGGTGTGGGTCTGTGGGAGAGCATTGCACTAATCTAATTAATTTTTAAAAGGAGGGGAAGGGCAGGTGGGTGTGGGTCTGTGGGAGAACATTGCACTAATCTAATTATTTTTTTAAAGGAGAGGAAGGGCAGGTGGGTGTGGGTCTGTGGGAGAGCATTGCACTAATCTAATTAATTTTTAAAAGGAGAGGAAGGGCAGGTGGGTGTGGGTCTGTGGGAGAACATTGCACTAATCTAATTATTTTTTTAAAGGAGAGGAAGGGCAGGTGGGTGTGGGTCGGTGGGAGAGCATTGCACTAATCTAATTAATTTTTTAAAGGAGAGGAAGGGCAGGTGGGTGTGGGTCTGGGTCTGTGGGAGAGCATTGCACTAATCTAATTATTTTTTTAAAGGAGAGGAAGGGCAGGTGGGTGTGGGTCTGTGGGAGAACATTGCACTAATCTAATTAATTTTTTAAAGGAGGGGAAGGGCAGGTGGGTGTGGGTCTGTGGGAGAGCATTGCACTAATCTAATTAATTTTTAAAAGGAGTGGAAGGGCAGGTGGGTGTGGGTCTGTGGGAGAGCACTGCACTAATCTAATTATTTTTTTAAAGGAGAGGAAGGGCAGGTGGGTGTGGGTCTGTGGGAGAACATTGCACTAATCTAATTAATTTTTTAAAGGAGGGGAAGGGCAGGTGGGTGTGGGTCTGTGGGAGAGCATTGCACTAATCTAATTAATTTTATAAAAGGAGGGGAAGGGCAGGTGGGTGTGGGTCTGGGGGAGAGCATTGCACTAATCTAATTAATTTTTTTAAGGAGGGGAAGGGCAGGTGGGTGTGGGTCTGTGGGAGAGCATTGCACTAATCTAATTAATTTTTAAAAGGAGGGGAAGGGCAGGTGGGTGCGGGTCTGTGGGAGAGCATTGCACTAATCTAATTAATTTTTAAAAGGAGGGGAAGGGCAGGTGGGTGGGTGTCTGGGAGAGCATTGCACTAATCTAATTAATTTTTAAAAGGAGAGGAATGGCAGGTGGGTGGGTGTCTGTGGGAGAGCATTGAACTAATTAATGCACATGATAATAATAATGCATATAAAAATGTAATAAATAAATAAATGTGACCGAGGCCACACCCCCTTGGGGGCCGGACATGTTGAGTTGGCTCCGCCTTGGGGGTGGGCATGTTGGGGTGGCCACGCCTCCTGAGGGCGGCCATTTTGTCCTCCTTTTTGGTTTCCAAAATATGGTCACCCTAACACAGGGTGCTTCCAGACAGAGGACTCCTAGCATTATCAATCAACTGCATTGTGCAGCTTTTCTAGCTTTTCTTCCTTATGCTTTTTTATTGTTTTTCTGAAAAGAAAAAAAGACAGAAGTAGCGAGAAAACAAGGGAGGGCTCCAATATAAACTTCTCCTGTCGACCTTCAAAGCTTTTCATGGTCTAGCTCCTGCCTATCTCTCCTCTCTCATCTCACACTATTGCCCCGCTCGTGCCCTTCGCTCCTCTGATGCCATGTTTCTCACCTGCCCAAGGGTCTCTACTTCCCTTGCTCGGCTTCGTCCATTTTCCTCTGCTGCCCCTTACGCCTGGAACGCTCTTCCAGAACATCTGAGATCCACAAGTTCAATCGCAGCTTTTAAAGCTCAGCTAAAAACTTTTCTTTTTCCTAAAGCCTTTAAAACTTGATGTTGCTTGGACTTTATACTGTTAGTTCTACCCTACCCAGTGCCTGTTTACCCTACCCTGTGCCTGTTTGCATTCTCTTCCCCTCCTTATTACTTTACTATGATTTTATTAGAATGTAAGCCTATGCAGCAGGGTCTTGCGATTTACTGTTTTACTCTGTACAGCACCATGTACATTGATGGTGCTATATAAATAAATAATAATAAAAATAATAATAATTTGAAGACACCATTATCTGGATCCCTTGTAAATTCTGAGACTGTGCAACTGCACAATAAGAGTCTCATCTGGAAGCACCCACACACTTCTATGCTTGTTAGGATGAGTCCTGCCCAGCTGAATTACTTTAAGGGCATGTTTAAATCTCTTCCACAGAAATCAATAGGACCTGATGGGGCTTAGCTAAGGGCATATTCCAACTAAAATGTGTAACACGGAGTTACCATCAATGCGCAATACCACATACAACTCAGGGATTCATACTGTTAATCTGATTAGCAGCATGGGAATGGAATAAATATGTTGTCACTTACTGCAATGTCCCCTTCTTCAAGCCTCATTCCTGCCAGAGATGCTGAAAATACCAATAAGGGAGTCCAGTTAAATATGAGGTTAGCCTTTGCATGAGACACCAAGACACCCTGCACATTGGACACAACTGAAAAAATTGGTGCGCTGAAAGCTCATTTCTATCAGTGGGACTAAAGCTGTTAATTGTGCAACTAAGTCCCATTGGTACTAATAGGATTTAAATGCATCACCCTTTCTCAAGGTTGGCTGGAATCCACCAGGCACTAAAACCATTAGGGCCTCTCCAAAATAAGGTAGATTTCAAACACATGGATTATAGAAGACATAGAGAACATTATTCAAGGAGTACCATTAAACAGGAACTCAGAGATCCACTAGCAAATGTTTTAACATTCTTACCTGGATTGTCTCCAGTAAATGCTAGGACGTTACAGCCAGGATTAAATCCAAAGCGCTGAACGTAATATGGCGAAATGGAACCCTAAAATTGAGGGGGGGAATGGAAAATAAAGTTGTTGCTGTTGTTGCTGCTTTTAAGAGTATTATAAACCCTTTGAGTCAGAACGTAAGGCACTAACAGAGAAATCTAGCTTGCTCTACACAAGATCCACAAAAGCCTATAAAAAGAGAACCTAAGCAGAGAAATCCCGGTACCTTCATCAAATTACAGTTCCCTAGATTTGAACTGGTTTGAATTGTAGTATAGATTTGCAGAACCTCAAATTAACACTTTTTTTTTTACTTTAGGGAACCAGACCATCTTCTTAACATGGTATTTTTACAGGACACCATAAGCCCCACTACCTAAATGTTTCCTCACAGTTTCCAAAAAGATCAAGCAATTGACTCAATGTTGGTTTCACACTCTCTTTCATCCGGCCACTATAAAACAGCATTCATATTGCCTGTAGATCACATACATATACAATCTCCTCTTTTTTTTGGTCTCCTAGCAAAAGTCAGTGTTTGCAGTTACCAACTAGTATTTTAAGCCCCTTCTCCTCCAAAACTCTACTTCCTGGAGTCCTTTGGAGGAAACACCGACAATTTAAACCCGTTTGAGTTTGTAGTGCAGAAGATGTGCCCATCAAAAATTCAAATAAAAATAGTAGATATAGGTTTTAATCCTGAGTGCTTCCATTATCAAATTCATCACATTTGTTCTACAGCGGCATATACCAGTATTTTGCTGGATGGTACAGGATGACCCAATTTTTTTTCCAATCCGGGTGCACAAGCATCGAGACAGACAGAACTCCATGCTTTCTCACGGATCTGCAGTAAATTCATGCCAGAACCTGAGGAGAGAAACAACTTTTGTGGGGGGGTTTCAAAAGCCAAAAAGCTTGTATTATATAATACACACTCCACAGGCAGGAATGGAAGAAAAAGTTATCCTAAAATTCACACAACTTCCATTACAGCTACCATTACCCATGAGCGCTCTTCAACATTTATCGTTATTGCTGTGCACAACATTTATCTCTGTGATTCTAGTTGCTACCTCCTCTCGTGCAAGCACTGAGTCATTACTGACTCTTGGAAGGACACCAGCTTTCGCTGATGTTTTCTTGGCAGGCCTTATAGCGGGGTGGTTTGCCGTTGCCTTCCCCGGCCGTTATTACCTTTCCCCCAGCTAACTGGGTACTCATTTTACCGCCCTCGCGAAGATGGAAGGCTGAGTCGACCCGAGCCAGCTGCTTGAAACCAGCTTCCGCTGGGATCGAACTCAGGCCGTGGGGAGAGTTTCAGCTGCAGAAACTGCTGCTTTATTGCTCTGCGCCACACAAGGCTCACACCTGCAATTCAGTTGTGACACCACCACAGAAAAGGCCCTGTCTCTCATGCTCATCGGCAAAATCTCCCAGCACCATCTTGGAAGACAGAACCTTTGTTGTAGCAGTGCAGGAACCCTGGAACGCTCTCCCGGTTGAAATCTGTCTAGGTCTTTGCATCTCTTTCCCCAGAAACTAAAGCCACCTTTATTTGCAGTGGGCTTTTAATGTGCAACACCTAGTTTTATTGCTTCCAGTTTAATGTGTAACATCTTTTGCTCTTGCTGCCCTTAGATTCTGAGTGTTTTCAGATGGTGGGGGGAGATTGCGTTTCCCTAACGTCACTTTGCCTTCTGCTTCTGTCCCGCAATAGGGACGAGCAGATTCCTCTTTCTTCACATGGGGAAGTGGAAGTGATTAGCAACCACGTAGTCCATTCAGTGGACATTTTTGTAGCGCAGCTTCTCCTGCACACAGCAAGAAACGGTGTCAATTATTGTCAGCGCCAAGAAGAAACGGATTTTCTGGGTCTCATTTTGTAGCAGAAAAAACAACAGAAAAAGCGGGAGGATTGCTGCGTCGTCAAAATGATCTGCGAAGATCCGTGAGTGGCCAGCCACAAGTGTGCAATAAACCTCTTGACTAAAGACACTCTCTGTCTTTTGTGTTTAAGGGTTGGCTGTATTATACGTTCTCTGTTATTGCTTTTAGGAAAAAATGTGTACCTGCATTTTATTGGTACTTGCATTTTTACTGATTAAATCTCAGTTTGTTTTATTATGTACGCCATTTTCGGTGCTTCTAGTAGAAGAGTGGCCAGAGGAGGAGAAAGAGGAAAAAGAATTTACTATCTAGTTAAGCAGTGGAACAGAGGATGGAACAGAAGCTGTCTACTGGCATTTTGCATTCATCTGTGTGCATTCACATGCATCTCCACTCAGATGCTTAGGAACACATGGGAACTTGGGAATGGACCTGAAACTTGAAGAACTCTAAGCACATGTGTGACTGTAATCAGCACTTAATGCCAGAGTTGGGTAGGTAGCTGATCACAAGAGCCTAGGAGAGACGGAGAAGCGTATCTCCTTACTGCCACCCCTTCCATTTCCTTGTCATCTGCAGAGACATTGTTCACGGCTGAACCTAATCTGTCTCCTCTCCTTTCCAGAGGAGATTCCTGATGCTCTTAAACTGACTCTGGGCATCCCACCAAGTCTGCTGCCATCTTTTGCTCTTGAGGCACAGCGATGAAGGGAAAGAATCGAGGGTCAAGGCAGGGTCCAGGATGTGGTCGGAGAGATTGGGACGGGGGGGGGACAAGTGAGCCGTCCATGACACAAGGCACTTCAGGCTCCCTTAGGACTACAGCAGTTTTTGAAGGTTCCCAGCTATAGCTGTATTGGGGTTTACTACAGAATCTCACATCTCTTCTTCAGAAGAGGTTTCCCTGAGGACCTGGTCGGGCAGGATCCTGACAGCACACTAATAAGAAGGCACCCATAGCATTTTATCCCCAAAGATAAAAGCGGAACAGCCAAACAGGACAGCTGGAGCATATGGAAAAAACAGTCAGGAGGAGAAGGTAGAGGTGGACACTGGAGAATAAAGAAATGAACAGTAGCAGCACCCTTAGAAACAAGATTCTAAGTCAAGAAAGAAAATAATCAAATGCCTTTTCATGCTTTTGTGTTTTTCTTCTTACCACCTCTTCCTGTCTTCTTTTAAAAAACTGTGAAAACCCATCTCTTTGCTCTTACATTTCCATCAAATGTAAGATGGAAATGTAATCTCTTTCCTCTCTTCCCTTTCTTTTCTTCAGATCCCAGCTTCAATTAAGCTATATTCTCCTTCTCATGCAGCAATTGGCAAACCTTGTCCTTTGGGTGTTGACCATGTTATTTACTCTAATGCCTTCCAAGGTGTAGAATGAGGCTAGTGGGGCCATAATTCCCTGGGGCTTCTTTGCAACCACGTCTCCACCCCACCCCTGGCCGCTCTTTCCCTTTTTCTTAAACGGAGAGGCATGAAATCTGCTCTTCTTCTGGGATCCTGCCAGTTCTCCAGTTGCTACTGGAGGAAGGAGAGGCTGAAGCCCGCTGCCAATTGGCATGAGGCTGAACGGGCTCCCTTGCCATGGACCAGGAAGCAATTAGCGGGCTGGCATCATTCCATGGGCACTCTTTCAGTCAAGAAACAGGACTGGAAGGATTACGAACTCTGTAAAGACCAGGCAGCTGCCCCATAAGTGCAGGTTCTTTTCCAGAAACCATACTTCCTTCTTAGCCTAGGCTACTCCAGTTCAGGGTACAATATCCATCACCTAAAAAGCATTATCTAACACCACCCAGAATATACCAGGCACTGTGTCTAAGTTAAAAACATTCCTACTCATAGTCTCCTTATCTATATAAGACACAGAGCAAAAAGAAATGGGAAGGGGAGAATAGACTGGTTATTAGCAGCCAACCTGGCATCAGAATCACGTTGTTTTCTAAGCCAGGTGAGGAGCTTTGGGGTCTGAAGGGACCAGGATGGACGAAACCATACAGGATGTGGATTGTCAGGCAGCTTCCTGCATTCTTATGCCTGGTTTGGCCGGAAGTTTAGAAAGCACTACAAATTAGGTACAAAGCTTGGGAAATCAGGTACTATTTGTTGGTGCAGGCTAAAGGCAAGTCTTCTGCTGTGCCGATGACCTGGACTGCATAGGCCAATCATTGGAAGATGAAGTTATGAGAGCACATGAATTTTGGAGCTTAGATATCCATCGCTTACTCATAACCATGATGTATTTTTCTTCCATAGGCTTAACTTTCACACATTGATGAATATTATTATTATTATATTTTAAAAAATGCCATCTTTCAGGCAGAAGCCGTCCCAAGGCAGTATACAATAATAAAACACATAATAAAAAACGATACGCTCTTAAAAAGCAATAAAAAACCACAGTAAAACAGTAAAATCACAATAAAAACAGCAACAATAAAAACACATTGATCACTGCAATGATCAACTTACTGCTTCCAATTATAATGTGTACACATTGCAGGCAAAAGGTTTGAAGGGCTCATTCATAGCCGTGTAATTAATAAGATAGCATATATATATATATATATATATATATATATATATATATATACACACACACACACACACACACACACACACACACACACTATTACGTAGAAGATGTAAAATTTCCAGCATGTAACTCCTCTGCTGAGGGAACTGCACTGGCTGCCTATTCGCTACCGGGCCAGGTTTAAGGTTCTTGTACTTGTGTACAAAGCCCTAAACAACTTGGGACCAGGATACCTGAGAGAGCGCCTTCTCCCTTACCAACCTGCCCGGTCACTGAGGTCATCCGAGGGCCTGCTCCTGGTGGTTCCACCTAGATCCATCCTCCGATTGGAATCCACCAGGGGAAGAGCCTTCAGCGTGGTGGCCCCCCTCCTGTGGAATTCCCTGCCTCTGGAGGTCAGGCAGGCTCCGACCTTGTACTCCTTTCGGCGCCTCCTGAAAACATCTTTATTCCAAGAAGCCTTTCTTTAACATGCAGCCTTGGATTTCTGTGTTGTTGGGTTTTTTTGCTTCTTTTTAAATTTTGTTTTAACTGTTTTATTCTATTTTTATTTTCATTTTACCTTGTACACCGCTCCGAAATTTTTTCAATGAGGAGCGGTATATAAATATTCTAAATAAATAAATAAAATAAAAGATGGAAACTGCTCAGAAGTTAGTTTCTAAAATGTGAAAAATTATGGCAAAACCTTGCTTAAAAGTTTTTATCTTCTGGTCCAGACATATTTGTTGTCTCTCAATCTTAAATGTGCTGGGAGTGGCCATGGAAAAGAAAAAGCCACTTTGCACAAATCAAAAGGTACAGGATGAAGTTAAACCTTGCAAATGCAGCAGTGGTGACCTTCGGGTTTCACCCTGACCTAACAATGCCATGTGAATAATATTTGAGTTAAAAAGTTATTCCCACACAAGGGCCTCTTGATCTCCAAATTGATTCATCTCCATTTCAAAGGATAATGGTTATGTTGCTTTCTAACAGAAAGGTAACTGGGGAGAAGCTGGCAATAATGTTGTGGATTTCTGTTACGGAATTACGGGACAAATTAGGTAGGAACTAATTAATTAAGTGCACTTGATTAGCATGAAACAGAATGGATCAAGGATAATAAATTGAATCGTGTTCTACACATCATTTCACTCTGGCAAGGTGGTGGCGAGGGCTTTTTTATAAATAGTAGCTGCAATTCTATTCACTCTTAGCCGGGAATAACCCCCATTGAATTCAATGGGACGTAATTCTGAGTAGGACTGTACTGTTAGCATCTTAGATGAGCATTACACACACTGGGTGTGTCTGGACGACACTTTAGTCCACGGAATGGAAATAGTCCACTCCACGGATGGCTATTTCCAGAGGAACCTTTAGGCGACATGGAAGTGCTGCTTCATGGAGAGGACTATTTCCACTCCATGGAATTGTCGTCTCTCCCCTCCCCCCATTGAATGGTGGCTCTGGTTGCTGCTTACATTGCCAGGGCGCCACCATTCCGTGGGGAAGAGCAAAGGAGGGAGGAGAGACGCACCACATAGTGGCCGTCGCTGGAGAAAGAAGCCCTGGTGGAGCTACCTCTCCTCTTGAGAGGAGCTGGGATTCACCTGCCACTGTGGCTGTCACTTAGCAGTGGCATGCCATGGGGAGTGGGGGGAGGAAGGGACATGCACATCCCTGGGAACACATGGGGCAACGCAATCAGGGAAGCCCCTCGCAGGGATGGCATGTATCCATGCCAGGAAGCATGCGGGGAGTCAAGGATCACGCCACCCCACCAAGGGACAGCACAATCGGCCCTCCCCAAGCACTTGGTGGCACAAGATTATTTCCCCTACCGACGGAATCCTGCTGAGCTAGAGCAACCGAGGTTTCTGCCACTCTTGCTGCACGACCCTGTTGGCAGGGGAAATAATCAACAAAGCCTGCCAAATGACACAATACCCAATGATTGTGCAGAAAAACAACTCTGCAAACTGTTGGTTATCTCTGTTGGTTATTGTTTGGAAATAACCAACCGTGGTGTGGTTTTTGCCCGGCAGACGACACGTTACTCCATCGTTGACTAACGTGTCATCCGAACTGAGCCACTGTGAACTGCTGCAGCATAATAGCTAAGAGAGGAAGCTGTGAACTCTCTGTGTCAAAACATTACCATCTCCCAGATTCTTCGCCCATATCTGCAGTGTGGAAATAAAAAGACTGCCCTAACCTACGAATTCTATTAAAAAAACAATTAAAAGATATATGTGAAATACTTCGCACACTAAAAAGGTGATACATATAAATAGATGATAGTGATAATTATTCAGCTTGAGAACTGAGTTTTTATTTTGAATTCATCTGTGTGATCATTAACGTAAATGCCTCTACTCTGTTTAATATGGGGCCTGATCCACCAGGAATTTTGCCCTGTTGAAATCAATGGTAGGTACACAAAAGCACCGGAAAAAGCTGTGGAAGTTGGTGGCGTCTCAACAAGGTAGGTTAGAAGAGGCAAAAGAACATTTAGCCTGGCTTGCCAGGAAGCTACAAGAGGCTAGAATTAAACCTGAGAGAGGCAGAATAAAACCAGAGTTCAACAGCTAGGGAAAGAAATCTAAAGACTAGAAGGTATTCCACATCCACTAAAAACAGGGATGGGAAATGGGTGGCCCTCCAAATGTTGGACTGCAACTCCCATCATTCCTTACCATTGGCTATATGCATAAAAGCCTTGGAGAAATGAACACAGGCCTCCAGATGCCCCTCACCATGAATAGAATGAACAGATAGCCCAGCCTTCCCAAACCTGGCACCCTACAGGTGTGTTGGACTGCAGAATTATGGGAATATCCGGAGGGCGCAAGGTTAAGGAAGGCTGAAATAGAAGAAATGCAATGGAACATTCAAGGCCTCTTCTGCAAAATAGAAGAGCCAGAGCACCGAGCAGAAGAGCTGCATAAAAGGGGAATGGAAGCAGCAACGGTTTCATCATTCCAGAGTTAGAGAAATCTCTCCAGCGTCATAAAGACACCGTAGATTAAACCGAACACATAGAAAAAGACTCTTCGAAAGCAGCGGGCAGAACTCAGGAAGGAAGAGTTCTTGGTGATACTAAAAATGAACATTAAGAAACTTGAGGAGAAACCAAAGATGCTGTTCAGAAACGCAGCAGCAGCACCACACCACACCACACCACATTTGTCTGTGAAAGAAGCGGAGGAACTAGCACCACTCGCTGAGGGTTCAAACTTACAGCCTAAGGACAACACTGATATGGAAAAGGCTGCTGGACATTTTGATGACATGCGTGTGGAACAGGGGACCACCACTTCACCCTGCTGAGGTTCACCAGAGTGCCACGCTCTCCTGCATCTTATTCATTTCAATAAAATTCTTACAGAAACCTTTCCCATAGACTGCATCCCCAAAGTCTACAGTGATAAAGACGGAGGTGTTGAACTGCCTCCCTGAACATCACTGTGTTGCCACCTTTTCTTCAAAGTCCTCCCGACACCTATCTTTTCTGCATAGCTTTTGGTTTATCGCCTTAATCCTAATTCCCAATTATACCATGAATTAAGTACATAAAAAGGCATTTGTCCACATCCTTTCCACCAACCCCCTTGTCCCTCCCTGCCTTCCTCCTTCAGTTGTTCTCCCATTGTCTATTTTAATTTGTAAGCTCCTAGGGGGCAGGTCATAGCTATTTTTGCCTATGTAACTCTGTAAGGTACCATGATCGTCCTCATTTTCAAACGATGCTAGTGTGGACGTGGAAGTCCTTCTCCTGGAAGGACAGGTGATCAGGGTGGTGGTAGTCACGTTTTATCTAGCGTGCCAGCTACCCCTTTTAATGAGGGAAGAAGGATCTGGCCACTTTAATCACCTTTCGCTTATTTTACTAGGTAGGGTTTCCTTTGAAAAGTGTTCAGAAACTATAGCTAATGCAAAATTTGGCAGCCAGACTTTTGTCAGTAGTGCCCATTTATAGATGAAATAATACTGGTCTTGAACCAACTTCACAAACTCGCATTTTGGGGAAGTCATAGAAATTGCCCCCAGACTCCCCCCCCCCAAAGTTGCCCACCCCTGTTTTAAGTGAACAGTGAAGACTACCCTGTCCCATCAAGCATTTAGGGGTGTTTAATGTTCTATATCACTCTTTACTGTCACTCTTTAGTTTTATTGTATTGAATGTTTTTATTTCTGTGTTTAGTTTTTGATGACGTCAAAGGGCTCATCTACACCAAGCAGGATATTCCGTTATGAAAGCAGTATATAAAAGGCAGGAGCCACACCAAGCAGGATACAGTGGCATGAAAGTGGTATATGGATGTGTCAATGGGCTCCAACAGCTGTCAGTGCACTTCAGTATCACTATAAAGCAGCAGTGTGGCTCCTGCCTTTTATATACCGCTTTCATAGTGGAAAATCCTGATTGGTGTAGATGAGCTCAAAGTTTTTACTTAGTTTTTCTCATATTTTATCCTATATTGCCCCAGGCGATCGATAATCAACAGATCCAATTATCAGATGCATAATGGTCCTAGATTTCTGCTACCATGGGAGGCTGTTTGATGACCACCAATGTCATGGCCATGGAGGAGGGGGCTTGTGGGTCCTCCCCACTCATACATTCCAGGCCTCTCTCCTGAATCCATTTCTTTTGTTGTTTTTAAGGTAAGTCTCTAGCTCTTTATATACAGCAATGGAAGGTAGAAATGTGCAGGCAGAATTCTATGCAACTTCTCCATAAGACGTAAACTTGCTCCCGCCTTCCAGCGCTCTAGTCAATGATTGTACAAGCACTGTATAAATGATAAACAACTGGGCAACTCAGACATTATTTGTTAAATATATTTCACAATTTTTAAAAAAACTTTAAGCATATTTGAGCATTCATGTTTAGGTTTTGTTACTCAGCACAGCTTAGCTTCCCCAACCCCCACAACACAATTCCTGGATATGAACCTAATACACATTCCATTCAGACTGTTTGGTGTGTGTGTGTGTGTGGGTGTGTGTGTGTGTGTGTGTGATTTCTTGTTTAGTTGTCTGTTTTAATGGAAAAAAAAGATTTGCCACTTCTATAAAGAAAGGCCATGAGTTGACAGATTAATATATTCCATGAGCAACTACAGTTTTAAAGCAACATATGGCAATTTTGAGATGAAATCCCTGACTTTTCTGAACCCTGAGAAACATTTAATCAGAATTCTCTTGTGCCACTTCGCAAAAGGGCATGAGAGCTCCAATCTTTAAACTCCATCTGTGCATGATTCTCTAATCTCTTCAGAGTAACATAGCTTCCAAACGAACGAAACCAGTAAAACCAGTCCACTAATGCTTGTGTTGTAGACCTAAGATTATTTATTCAGTATGTCAAGTAATTTAATACATCCCAACAGGACACGTAGTACCATGAACTAGCTAGACAGTAAACTAAAACACCAGCCAAAGAAAATTAGGTTGCATCATCCAGATTGTGAAATAATCTACAAATCAACTTTTTCCAGTTCCTCATATGGAATAAATGTCTTCCAATAATGATGGACTATCCAGAGAATCATGACCAATTAACACATTTTGATATAAGGTATGGCTATTTTGGTCTCGGAAAATGACAAGGACCACACAGGCGTCACCATTTACTGGGCAGATCTTTGCTGATGCACGCTGTTAAAAGATGCAAGGTATAAAAAGAAAGGCTTACCAAGCTGCAACTGGGGCTTGTCCATACAGCTAGTTTACCCCGACCTAAATGCACATCTTCGCGTTTCAGGACACATGACGCAGCCGTCCATTCGCCGTAGCAACAGGTTTGACATGTGGGTGTAACTTTGAGGGCAGGACAGAGTGATTGGCTGATTTCCCCCCTATCACGTCCTCTGGCTGCCTTGTTCCTTCCAGCCTTTTTAATGTTGAATTAAGATGGAGCTTTTCAAATGAAAACAAAGAGGGGGGAATGGGCAGCAAGAGAGAGGAGACCTGTAAGTCCCCTGCTCGCATCCTCCTCTGCTGCCTCGTTCCTTTCTCCACTCGCTTTTCCTCTTTTATGGGGAATGGGCAGATGCAGCTTTTCAAATGAAAACAAAGAGGAGGGAACCGGCAGTGAAAGAGGGGAGACCTGTCAGTTCCACGTTCGCATCCTCCTCTGCTGCCTCGTTCCTTTCCCCCCTCGCATTTCCTCTTCTATGAATCTGCAGAGCTCCGCAGATAAAATTTATAGCTTGCCTCGTCTATCATCCATAGCCTCGTATGTGCGAATGTATGAATGTGCACATATGTGCATTAATAACTGCACTACAAAAAAAACCTCAGGAGATAAATTGCTGTTGCTGCTGCAGTGTGATGCTCATTGGCTAGATTCAAATCAACTAAAATTTGGGGTAAAATTAAATGAGAAGCAATCCTGCTGTTGTATAGACAGGGGCCTCGAAATCCCCTCTATACCTTTAAATCCACGGATGGTTGAAGAGATGAAGCAACTGCGGCTGTTCCCACTTCTATACACTCTCCTCTCAATCTGTAAACTTCCTCCCACCTGTTGTAAGGAGCAGAATTCCAGGTGCCCAGCACAGCCAACAGAAGAGGGAGAGGGTGAACAAGAGAGTAGGGGGACAGCAGGTGAAACCACAGCTGCTTCACCTCCCAAATCAATCCTCAGCAAATGTAAAGGTACAGATGGAATCTCCAAGGAGCAACCAAGGAGCCACTGAAAAATAATCCAGCTTTGGCTGCATTCACAGATAACAACGAAGTATGGCTCGTTTCAAGAATATGCAGCACGGCCTTGGGACTGAGCATGAAAGCCCAAAACTCACCATGGTTTGCTGTTACATCTGAATGGGAGGTTCTCAGCCTTTGCAAAGTTCTTACAAACCTCAGAAGCTGAAGAATTTGCTTCTATTGGCCTACTACAGACAATGGCTTAGATCAGGGTGCCAACTACATATGTAGCTGATGCCAACATTTTTTTTTAACTTTAGTGTAATCATGCAGGGGCCCAATCTGGATTGGGACCACCACATGCAGATGGGGTGGGGGGTTAGGCCATCCCATCAAGCCACTCCTCACCCTAAATCACAATTTAGGATTTTTTCTTTAGCTCCTAGAAAGGGGGGATTTAAGGTGAGAAACAGCTGGGTGGGAAGATTTCACCTCCCCAACCTGCACACAGTGGTCTTGATCTGGATCACGGCCCTGTGCACTTGCACAAAAGTTAAAAAGTTAGGATCAGCTACATACTACACATTTAACATAGCATGTAGTTTAACCCTAAGATGAAGCACACTGTGCAGTTTGCAGCTTTGCTTCTTCATCTTCTTTTAAAGGAACATTAACGAAACAACAGTTAAGCCACTGCTTTAAAACATGGGATGTGATCCTGCCAAAGTTAGGCACAAAGTTAGGTCCCCAGGACATGACTCTGACTATTACCTGTAACGCCCTATACAGTCAGGGCCAGGATATTCCTAAAGAAATGCCTTCTTTATACTTGATATGCTCAGCCCATGAGACAACCCAGACAGCTCATGAGCAGGGCATCAGCCCTCTCCCACTGCTGCTAACCAGCAATTGGTATCCCTAGCATATTCTTCAAAAGCCTATCTAGGGCATGACTAGCCATCCTAAAAGACTGTCACTCAGTGGCATAGAGTACATGTTTTGCATGCAGAAGGCCGCAGGTTCAATCCCAGGCATCTCCAGGTAGGTCTGGGAGAGACTCTTGCCCGAAACCCTGGAGAGCTGTTGCCAGTCAGTACCAACAATACTGGGCTAGATGGTCTGATTCAGTATAAGTCCGCTTCCTATGTTCCTATGATTTCTGTTGTGCTCCCCAAAATGAGTCTCATCTCAGCCCAATATTAAAAGTCTTTTTAAGAAGAAAGAGCAACAACATATGTAATCTCGGAAGGCCTTTTCATAGCCTTCAGTCAGTTGGTTGGATTTCAGTAGTTATATTCCAAATGAAAATTTACAATAGGATTTTAAGGCTAGCTATTAGAGCGGTTCTTATTGTAAGCCTCTTTGAGCTCCAGTTGGTGGAAAACACAGCTTGTAATTATAATAATTAAGTAAAGTCCAATAGGGGTGAGGGAAACCTCAAGGGTTTAACTCTTCTGCTATAATCAATGATATCATGATATCATATATTGGTTTGGGCTGATAAAGTAGAAAGGATCCATACGGATTTTGCATGCATAGGGTTCTGGTTCACAACTCTCTGTTATCTATAGATATTGCTTGATAGGCATAGAAAAAGCAAGAGATCCAAACTGTGCTAAACATGGGTTAACTAACAATCTAAAGAATGGCACAGCCCCAGAGAATCGCATCAAGTGTGCTCAATTACTTACAGTTTCTTAGACTGCCATTCTACATAGATACAAAGCTAGAAATGAATAGCTCCAGTCTCTCGTAGGTCATGGTTTTTAATTATCCATTTCCTCTCACTATTTTTTCCTTTTCTTTTTGATTTCACTATTTTAAAAAAGGAGAGAAGATGATAATTATCAAGGCCCGAGGCAAATCTAGTTGCCCAATCACTGAGAGAATAAAAGGATCCAGGAATGGATCCCGGAGTTTATTCTCCACTTCCCATTGTGTTGTGTGGAGGGCTCTGCGGAGTTTTCCGTTGCGTTGAGTTGACGTTTCCCACTGGTTACAGAGTTTCCTGGCAAGAGAGGCAAAAGGAGCGAGTGCCGCTCCAAGAGAGCTGCTGGGATTTATTTATTTTTTGCAGCAATGGCTGATGGGATATCATCGGGAGGACCCGGGGAGGAGAGAGGGTGGAGGAACTCTCAGTCAAAAGTCATGATGGATTTTACTCAACTCCACGGTAGCCCACAGTCACACAACAGTGGAGTTAGAACATGTTGTGTGGAGAGTACCTCCTAAAAACTCAAGCATTGCGTGCAGTTTTCACACTGTGATGACTAACATGTTGTCTGAACTGAGCCACTGGGCAAGTTACTATTTTTAGCCTAATCTACACAGCAGGGCTGCTGTGAGGATTTGTTTTAAGTCTCTCTGAGCTCCTTAGAGGTAACCAAGGCTTTGCTTGCTACACCATAGCTTCAGTCAAACCACAGAAAGTTGAGGTGGATGGGTGTGTGGGTGTGTGTGTGTGTGGAATTAAGACATCTCCACAGCAATAGTAAAACAGATGTTCTTTAAAACGTTTTAGCGTTTTGTTTCGTTGCTTTCTAAAAGAACAATATATCAAATGACACATTTAAGTTGTTTAGTCTCAAGTTTCTCCCTTTAAAAAAATCCACACAGTATAAATGGAAATAATTTGTCATTCTAATATAGCTTTTTGGCATTTTAAAAAAAACTATCGACAAAAGTGCAATGCATTTTACAGGAAGAGATTTGTGCCTCCTGGAACCAGCCCTAACTCCCTTCCAGATTTTCGGTTCTGACACACGTAGTTCCTGCTTGAGTTGATTGGATTTTTAAAAAAAATCTGTTCTACCAGAGGGCTAAACAATCGGACCAAGTCTTTACGGCCTATACAGTCCAAGTGTTATAAACCTAGCAGAAATGAAAAAGAGGGTGATTAATAGAACAGTATTTCTTAAAAAAAAAAAAAGTAAAGGGAGAGATGAAACTTCAAGCAGCTATAGGCCAGTTACAAGTTGAGCGAGTTTGCACCATCACAGGGGGAAAATAAGCCCTCCCCACACGTGATGGTGCGAGCTACCTAATAAGAACAATTACCCTCACCAGGCACAGGTTATAAACTACCCCAGCCACCTGCCCTCACCAGGTTCAGACATTATGACAACCCATGCCCAGCACAGGTAATCATGCTAATTAGTCTTATTTTCCCTCCACGATTGTGTGAATCCGTTCATTAGGTCTGCCACATGAAGGCTCCCACAGGTCAGCTGTCACTATGTGTTGCCCCAGTTGTTTGCAGTTGCCTGCCACTTGGGCAAACACAATGTTGACCATTTTAAAAATCATGGCTTAAGAGTTCAGAAAGTGACCATAGGATGGCATGCTCCCTCACCCCGTTTTCTCCCACTCTTCGCTTATTTGATGCAAATTCCCTTGTACCTTTAACTACGATTAAATATTGCACTGGAAGCAATGTTAACCACGGCGAATGCAAGCCATGATTCCCTCCTACCCATGATTTGATTCTGATTTGCAAACTCTTTATTTAGATGAAACCTGATTTGTATTAAATGATGATAATCTTGGTGATCCTGTCACACTTTGCTTAACAGAGAGGAAAAGTAGACAGAACTGTGCCAGAACAGAATGGAGAGCAGTTTGTCTAGAGCAGCTTCTTGAACCTGATACCGTCCAGATGTTTTGGACTTCAACTTCCATCACCTCCAGTAGTCAGGAATGCTGGATGTTGTTGTCTGAAACATCTGGAGGGCACTGGGTTGGGGAAGTCTGGTCTAGACAGCCTGTGAGAAAGAAAGGTTACCCCAAGACCAGCCAACTAATCCATGGCTCAGCTGGGACTTGAATTCAGATTGCCACATCCAAAGCTGATGCATCATATGCTATGAGATGGGCTCTTGACCTACTTATTTCATCTTTCAAGTACTAATCCTGTTTGTTTTGGGGGTTTGTGGCATTTTTCTTTCACAAGGAAAGAAGAGAGCACATTCATTCTCTCCCGCTAGTCAAGGGCGAGGTTCTAAGTTGGGCTGAGCGTATTTTAAAAGGATAGAAGACACTTACCATCACTGTAATCGATGGGAGCATAAGCCCCCAGGAAAAGGGAGGCTGCAAAGCTGCTGACCAAAGAGATCCTCTGAAAGAGAAAAAGGCAGTGAGAAAATGAATGCCAAGAATATTCATTTCAATTCACTAGCCCATCAAAAGCACATTCCAATTACTGGTTGGGATACACAGCAGGGTTGGACAACACACAGCCCATGGACTGCACAGCCTCCCCTGACCCCTAGCCATAAATGCCGCCACTTCCAAATTTGCTGCTGTGGCAGTGGTGGCAAAACAGATGGCAGTTTGCTGTGATGGTGGTCTAAAAAAAGCCAGATTTAGCTTTAAAGCTTTGTTTTAAAGCTAAACTTGGTGTTCTTAGGCCCTCATAGTGGTTTGCTGTTGCCACCAAAATTTGGCAAAATGCAACGGCAGAGGTAGAGCTCCTGGGGGGATTAAAATTGTTCCTCAGAACCTCCAAAGTTGCCCACCCATGGTATACACAGTTGACATCCCTAGGTTTGGGCTGGAGAAGAGACTACATCTAGAGTTACTTCCTGACTGTTAGAGCAATATGACAATGGAACCAGTTACCTAGGGAGGTTGTGGGTTCTCCCACACTAGAGGCATTCAAGAGGCAGCTGGACAGCCACCTGTCAAGGATGCTTTAAGGTGGATCCTTCCTTGAGCAGGGGGTTGGACTCAATGGCCTTATAGGCCCCTTCCAACCCGACTATTCTATGCTTCTAGCTATACCACTTCTGGCACAAAGCCGTACCCACTCTTGACAGAAAGGCTGGGGCTATAGCCAAGACCATCATGACGTAGTAAGAACTGCTGCCGGAATGTGCATTTCCACCCATGTTTAGTGAGGTGCCTTTTAATCGCTCCCCTATTTGTGCTGGTACAATTTGCGCAACTGTTTGAGAAAGTTTCTTGTCCAAAATATCAAAACGAAACAAAAACCCCTTGTAATTTCCAATAAGTGAAGAGAAGACTAGCTAACCTCGGTCTGTGCGTAGACTTCGGGGTGCTGGCTGTAAATCTTCGCTATCTGGTTTCCTGTAAAACGCTGAGAAAAGACAGGCCAGTGCTTAGGAACACAAACTGTAAATGGAGTCAATAATCATTAACTCGGCATAATGAGTTCAGGACGTTGCACTTTGGGCATTTAATTTATCTGATGCATGATGGAAGTTGCTATTCGGCTGCAATAGGCACTAAACAAACTATAATGTATTGACTCATTATGAGAATTTTGCTCGCTTTTTGAAAACAAGAGAAAATTGAAAAAGAGTATTCCTGGCCTCAATTTACATTTCAGAAATTACAGACCAAGGGAATGAGTAGTCCTGATTAATTAGGCAGGAACCTAGCATAATGCAGGAACCATCTCAGGTTCCAAATATATTAACGTTACCCAGTCCATACAATTCAGCAAGAAAATTGGTTCCTTCCACACTAGCTCTTTAGTCTGGAATTGCTATCCTTTGTTAACTCACTTATTATGGAAAATTCAAACAATGGGCTTCTTTAAACAAGCTTTTTATAGCACGCTTGTGACTGGCCACTCATGGATATTCGCGGGTCATTCTAACGACGCCGTCAGCCTCCTGTGCGTCTCCCGCTCCATTTTCTGGTTTTAGCTCTACAAAATAAACCTTAGAAAACCCAACCCTTCTGGGATATAGCGATATTTGTTGGGGTTTTCTGCCATGTGCAGGCAAAGTTGCACTATAAAATGCCCACTAGAAGGCGCTGTCTCATTCAACTGCATTGAGCCCTGCGGTCACTGCTCTCTTCCTCATGTAATTACAGCTCATTGTAAATGCAGAAGTGAAGCAGGAAGCATAGCCATGGTAAGGGAACAAAAAATTTTCCCATCTGAAGGAGCTCAAAATTGCAATCCAACAGGTTCCCGTGTTTTCTTTGTTGTCCTTCTTGCCTCTTTTCAGTCCTATTCGTGGCTAATTTTGCACTTAAAATTCAACTGCAATGCTAGCCTGTCAAAGCAGGACTTGGAAAGAATTAGTGAGGATTTTCAGGACCTCTATACTTCTTAGTAATGTCTACCCCTATAATTGATTCCTGTGTTGTGTACTAGTGACATTACAATTGAATATCCTCTTAAACGCCCTTAGTCAGTTCCTATTCCTCACAATGGTGGGGAGGGACTTATTAAATGGCAATTAAATTGCAAAATAGTGGAATTCTGTAATTAAACAAAAGAAAACAGACAATGAAAGTCCATCCCCACAGGAAACAAAAAATGACAAATTAAGGTGAAACATAAGAAGTTATACAAATACTTCGTATTTCAATGTAGGTTTTGGGATCTCATTTTTGTATTGAAAACCACTTCAACGTAGTTTTGGGTATGCTAAGCAAATAAATAAATAAAGCCAAACTGAAAAAGGGAGCAGTTACAGGGGCAGTCATTGCTAGGAGTATGTTTCTGATAAAAGTTGCTGGGGATATTTGCTGAACTGGACTTATTTCTAACTACATCCTGTGGAACTATAGTCACATCCACAAAAACAAAATATTAAGAATGTCTATAACTTTGTTTAAGTAGTGCAAGCCTTACTTCTGCACTGTTCACACATTCCTTCACATACAAAAGTATATTCCCTACTTTACACACACACACACACAGAGAGAGAGAGAGAGAGAGAGAAAAGATAACGTTCAGAGAAGTCATGTGAAAATTCCCCCACATTCTGCTTTGCTTTGCTTTCTAAATAGGAAACAGTCATTTTCTCTATCATGGATAGAGCAGGTTCTAATCTGGTGGTGTTAACATGAACAAAAAAGTAGGGGTATAGAAAAAAGCACATAGCCATGATTCTTTCCCTCACTTTAACTCCTCTCTCAGCAAGAACAACATTTTATTTACATTTTTATCCCAACTTTTCTCCAAGGAGCGTTTGTATAGCTTCTTACAGTCCACCTTAATTAGTTCCTGTTTCCTGTGGGGATGGGCTTTCATTGTTCATGTTTTCTGACCTTTTTTCTTTTGTTTAACTACAGAATACCACTATTTTGCAATTCACTCGTTCACCCCACGCCATTTTATCCCCGCAACGAAAACATATTTAGGATCTGTTAAACTAAAGTCATCCTCCATGGGAGCGTGATCAAGAAAGAAGCAGCAGCAAGGGGCCAATCTTGTGATCTTAACATACGTTCACACTAGAGGCCTCTTGAATAACTTCTGCTCATGTTCTACGCAGGTCTAGGAGCTTCGTAAGCCAGAGTTTGGCCTTTCTTCTCAGACAGTTCTCACCTCGTAAGCTCGTGAGCCAGTGACCTCAGCAAGTTTCTGAGCCCCTCCGACAGCTTTTTCTAGGGAGCAGCACTGAACAGTTGTGCTGGAATCCATCCAAACAGGACTGTTGCTGACAGAAAAGCAAGACTATCAGGAATGAGGGGAAAAAAGATGTTAGAAAGATAGCCAATGACAAAATAGCCAGCTAGATTAGGCACAATTGCACATATTGCTTCTGTATCCCAAAGTGTGGCTATAGGAGGCGAGAAGATACAATACAATAGCTGGGCAATAAAATTTCCATTCCGTCAATACTTGGTTTGAGTAGAAGAAGGACACACACACATTTTCCCCCTTATGTCACATAGTTAAGACCAAATGAGAATGTTGTATATGGACTGTCATGGAGGAGAAGCCTATCAATGGCTGTTAGTCCTGATGGCTATATGCTACCTCCAGTATCAGAGGCATTGGCTGGGTTCACACAACACGCTAACCACCACCCCAGTGTGGTTTGTCGCTGAACTGTGGGTTATCGAGTTGTCTGAACACAGCGCTTTTTTCCACAGGGTGGTTTGAACGCAGTGCATTTTCCACAGTATTGCTCGTCAACCACTCTGAACAACCCAACAACAAGCCTTGGTTTCTCAAGGTGGCTTGTTTGAGAAAAACAAATCACAATTAATAAGCCACCCTGTGGAAAACACACTGCCTTCAGACAACATGTTAACCCATCCTGAGGAAAACATGCTGCCTTCAGACAACATAATAAGCCAGGGTGGGTTAGCATGTTCTGTGAACACAAGCTGAACATGAGCAGGGAAGTGCTATTGCACTCATGTCCTGCTTGAGAGATTCCCATGAGCAGCTGGTTGGCTACTGTGTGAACAGAACGCTGGACTAAATGGACCCTTGGTCTGATCCAGCAGGGCTCTCCTTAAGTTCTTATCAATACAACGTATAACCCACCATGCCAGTTTTGCATATGTTCATTCATAAGCCTGGTTCCAGTTCATTTCTGCATTAATCTGCATGGTCTTTTGAAAACGAATTTGCACGAAAATACATTCACATTTTATACACATATTATCCTAAAATATGCATTTTATGGTAAAATATACATGCTATATACAATTTGGCTGCGTTCAGACAACACGCTAGTCAACAGTGGGATAATAATCAACTTAACAGTTGTTTATCTATGAGGTACTCCCCACACAACATAATAATGATCAACCGTGGCGTGGATTAGGATCAGCGTTGAGTTGACTATTAGTCCACACTGAGTTGACCCTCTCTCCCCTCTAATATCCCATCAGCCATAGCTGCCGAAAATCTATCTTGCCAGCTGGACTAGAGTAGCAGCCCCCCAGCCTTTGACCACTCTTGCCTTGTGACTCTGTGGCTGACAAAATAACCAACAGTGGTCAAGGAAATAACCAACAGTGTCCTTTACACAACACGATAACCAATGATGGTTCAAATAGGCACAGTTTGGACAACATGCTAACCAACAGTGGTTTAAGTAGTAAACAGTTGGTTAAATAGTCAACAGCTGGTTATTGCATTGTCTGTTGGGGAATAAATACCCCAGGGTTGACTTTTCTCCCAAAATAACCAACGGAGATAAACAACGCTCTGCAAAATTCACTATCTGCACAACCGTTGGTTAGCATGTTGTCTGTCAGGCTCAGTGGACTATTTTACAGGGTTGAGTGGCTACGGCCAGCACAAATTTGCTTAGCAACATATGGCGCCCATCTCTCCATCCTGCCCTCAGTACACGCGCCAAAGGATCGGCTGTTGGCAGCCATCTATGCCCTGACACGCCCTCCGTTCCCCCCTTCCTCCATGACAAGCACTTGATGGTGCACTCACGGTAACCCATAGGATTGGAATGGTGTCATTTCCAGTTGTTAATGACAGCCACCATGGATTTTGCCATGCAGAGGCTGCTGGGATTGCACCAGGAGGTCTAAGGAAGGAGGGAGGGCAGCGATAGGGATGTGGGCTGTTTTAGTCAAATGTCGATTTGATTATTAGTCCACTCAACACTAGCCCTAACCATTCCACAGTTGTGTAGGAACATGTTGCGTGGGGAGTATCCCCTCTATAATCAACCCTGGAATTGACTATTAAGCCACCATTGGCGACTGTGTTGTCCAAATGCAGCCACAGCCAACTCTGCTCAGAGTTGGTTATTTGGTCATTTCAGCCAAATAACCAATGGTTGGTTAAAAAAAATCCCTCAGCACAACACAATAACCCACGGTGGGTTAAATAACCAACCATTGACTATTTAAACCACGATTGGTTATTATGTTGTCTGAACCCAGTCTTCATCACAACAATGCATTCTGTATCCCTTTTATCTTAAAATACACATTTCTATATATTTTTGGTTTATTTCTAAGCTGAAAACTATACTGGAAAATTTGGGAAACTCTGGAATTAAAAAGGTAACTACATTCCAATGCACACATTAGTTCAGGGAGTCTGAATCAGGCCAGTTCATTTCCAAATGCAAACGAAACAGAATCCCAAATGTTTCTAGTTGGGAGTTCCTTCCAGGGCAGTGCCCTGGTAGTGGAGCAGCCTCACCAGCGCAGGCTAGCCATTGGCCCTTCTTAACAGGATAGACCGTAACAGCTTCTGATTCAGGCTGGGACTTTGCCTGGGCAATGACAGTCCTCCATAGCTCTGTCTCAGTCTGACCCTTGGCTCACTCACTGGCTTACCTATTGGCTCTGCCCACTGGTGTGACTCCTGGCTTTGGCTCTCATTCAGCCATCTATGGCTCATCCTAACAATGAGCAACCTTCAGCCAGTCACTGTCAATCAGTCCAACCGTAACCTCCTTTCTGGAAAATTTGAATGTCATAAATGCAAGGTTGCAAAAATGAATTGGCACATCGAAAAAGCAGGTTGTGCAGATCCATACAGAATGAAAAGGGCACAGAATTGTTTCATCATTTGCCTAGCTTGGGCTGGGAGGGGAGACAAGAAACCATCACCCATTCCTTTCTTTCTCAAGGACAACGTGAATGTAAAAAGTTATACATTTCTGTTCCAAAGAGACAGAGAAAACATCTTGTCCATATTATCATTCATGTTTGCTCTTAGTTAAGAAAAATACAAAGCATCCTTCAATTTATTCTAATATCAACAAGCAGCTAGAAGAGAAACTACACCCATTAAGTGTCAGTGAGCCAAAACCAGGTCTGAACTACCTTCCAAAACTCCTAAGAAAGGATTACCTTCAGTGACTGATGTAAAGGAAGATCTGGCGATAGGTTCTGTAAAACAGATCTCGCACCTTCCTTCCAGTAGACACTGCCATGTTGCTGTTAAGTAAAAAGAGCAAAACTATAGAAAACCAAAGCAGGATGACTCGGATTCATATCTAGATTTCCATTAAATTCAAATAAACTTGCATACTATCAGTTCACTATAGCTGAAGTAAGTATGAGTTAACAAACCATTACTCATTGTTTAAAGAAAAGGGCACTTCTTTCATTTTTTTAAATTTCCTATTACAGTTACATATTAGGACCAATATAACCTTAAAGAAAATACACACATTTGCCATTAACTATTAGCCCCGCCAATTAAAAGCTGCCATCATTGATTAATCAAGTAAAGTGTTAACAATTAACATCTGCAGTGCTGATGTAGGGGGGGAAATCCTCCATTTGATCTGTACAGTCTGAGAGGTGTTCTGTTTCACTCTTAAAATTAGAACCACTCACCACTGCATTGTTTGAGAATCACAGCAGCGTATATCCTGCAATTCAACAGCAGCAGACAGGTTCCTGCATTGAGCAGGGGCTTGGACTCGATGGCCTTATATGCCCCTTCCAACTCTATTATTCTATGATTTTATGATACTAGCACAAAACTTAGTACCGGGCAGCCTTCCTCAATATGGTGCCCTCCAGATGTATTGAACTGCAACTCCCATCATCCCCAGCCAACATATTGGCTGGCTGATGGTGGACATTGTAGTCCAACACATCTGGAGGAAATTCCAGTTGGGGAAAGCTGGAATTGAGCATAGAATTCAGCTTGTTGAGAATCAAAGCTATCATTCCTTTCTTTTTTAAAAGAAACAACATTCTAGTCCTTATAGATGTAAAGATATTCTTGAAAGAGCATGAAAGTGCCTGTTGAAATCTCAGAAACAAGAATGGACTAAAAAAGATTCCCAGTGTTTCAGGACAGGAATTCAGTGCATTACAGAGCTTCTTGCTATTTCCCATAACATTAAAAAAAAAAAGATTTATGCAACTAAAGCCTAAAGATGTTATGCAAAGTGCAATTTACTCCTGTTTTCCCTTTTTTCTTTTCTTTTTTATCTAGAATGTAATATTTGAAACTGACGCCTTTGAAGCATGTACTTACACTTGCATTTTCTGTTTATTGTTTTATTTTGTTAGAACTTAAAATAAAAATTGATAAAAAATGCAAAGTAAATAGCAACTTGCATAATTTATATAGGTTCCAAATTTTTGATTATCTGTTCAGAGATTAATTGATTTATTAAGTATGGAATCCACATAGTCTAGAATATGTGATTTCTTTTAACCAACCTGTCCAGCTCCAGAAAGAGCTTTGACTCTGGAGAAGTTAAATCCAGAGGACTTCATCTTTTCCAAGATCAAATCCAGGGCCTAGGAGAACAAACACGATCAAGAGTTACTGTAGTATTCTGGGAATTTCTCACAGACTGAGTTCCCACAGGAAATACATGCCCATCATCAGTGACAAAAACTCAGAGAAAGAAAGGTGAAAGAATAAGATAATAGAGTTTATCACACCAGCGTTATACTGTGCAATCACTGCGAATTGCGTGCAAAGGACTCCGAAGTTTTCCAGCTAAAAATCTGCTTTTATTGTGAAGTACTCCCAGTCATCCTGCTTTAATTGTGCTTCAAAGGCAAAAGCCTCGCCGTATTTTGCTACTAGTTTTCGAGCGTATCATTTGTTGTTTTCTGAGCTGCCACTGGGGCGCAGGAGCAGGATTTGAAGAAGAATTAAACAAATGCTTACATCTGTGTAAGCTTTAAAGATAAAGACATCAAAACTGGCACAGTAATAGATATTAACGAGAGCTTTAAGCATACCAAATTTGAATCAGATTAGGTCATCCGTTGATTTTTTACGATTTTTAAACATTTCTCCCCTTAAACCCATTTCCTGGTATGCAAAGGATCTAGCCTCCTGGTAGCAACAATAACAACAACAGCGACAGCTTAGCGCTGTAGGGGATAATTCGAGGGAAACAGGTAGGTGGGATGAAGCTCAATGACTAGAAGGTGTCTTGAGAAACACAACAAATTCACTTGCTAAGTAAAAGCACATTTTTAAAATGTAGGGAGGGAAAACTTAGAGCAAGTCAGGTGCATGTAACATTAGCCCAACGGTTTGTTATCCCTTGCAAAGTACTCTTCGGAGAGGATGCTTTGCAGCGGCAGAAGGGATAGGAGATGAGGGACTGTATAACACTTTCCCAGTCACCCCTTTTTCCCCTGGAACCCCCCTGCCAGAGGTTTGCAGACCTGTGTTTTCCACACAAACACAGGTCCGGAACCCCAAGGGTGAAATGAGCGAACAGGGAAAGGGTTAAGCACGCCTCCCCTGCTACCCTTTACATCTTGAGAGTACAGCAAGATATAGAAGATACATTGTCAAAGTCGATGGGGGGAAAAAACGTGACGAACCTGAATAACGGGCCAGGTGTCTTGCATTTGACAAGAGTGTTCAAAGAACTACAGTTTTTCAAGACAATGATACATTCACAATAGCTCCCATTCAATGGCCTGTTGTGTGCAGAGGACTCCTATGCACGCATGTAACCAGGGTTTTCCTCATTCCTTTTCATATTGGGGCCAGCTCCAAATACTCATCCCCACCAGATGGGATAGTTCTTGCTCACCAGAGCTTTTGCAGAGCTTTGGATCAAGCCGAACAGCAAGGCTGCCAAGCACTGTCATGAGATGTCAAGGATACCTTGAGCATAGCACAGGACTACCCCGTGCCAGCGTAACCCTTGAAAGCAAGCACATACTGGGAAATCAGCCACACTAACATCCGTGCGGTTCTGCTGTGCAGCTTTGCATAGCACATGGCCGACGTTCAACCATCTGCTGAACTAAGCTGAGCGCAACCAATGTGAGAACAACAAAATGGATTTGCACCAGCATCGAAACACAACCTAAGAGTGAATTTAAACTCTATTCATTCATTCATTTCAGACAAATAATATGTTTCACCTGATGGAATGATCCTCTTTCTCAGTGGCCAGTATTTACGCAGGGTTTGTGTTTGGTTTTTATGGAGAAACCACAAGGTGAGAAATCCTATCATCCTTGCATGGTTAAATCTGCTTAGAGTGATACCATGTAATGAAATAAAGATACAACCTGCTATTTTTTTTAGCAGAGTTAGATCTATGGATATACTTCTCTTTCTCTGTAAGGAAGGCTGCAGTCCCATATACTCTTACTCAATGAGACTAACTTCTGAATTGGCATGAAAAGGACTGAACTACAAAAGAGAATCACAGGGATTTCTTCTCTCAATTGGTCTTATTTCCAAATAAATGTGTTTAGGTTTGGGGGGGAGAGTTAAAATTGTCATTGAAAAACCTCCAGTGCTGCATAAACAAGGAAGAAACTGAGCCAAACAGAGTCAGAAACAGTGCTTATTATTTTTTAAAAATGTAGAAGACCAATGCAGCTTCGGTAGGAAATAAGCAATGAGAGAGAGAGAGTAATTATGCCCAAACTCAGTATAATCCTAACAATTTTGACATCATTTTTTTAATTAATGCATCTATTATCATGAAAAATGGTGCAAAATGAGGGCACTTAAAAGAAATGGGGGGAAACGGAGCACGGGAAACTGCAGTGTCAAAAGAAACCTTAACAACATTCAAACAGAAACAGAAAACAAGCAAATTAGAAATTGTCTGGCAAGTGTAAAATGTTGTCTTGTATAACCCAATTTTAATAATGCTGAGCTAAGAAGCTGAATCATCTAATGACACAGATAGAGCCAAGCAGCCAATATTAAAAGAAATGGCTGCTCCTAATTAAAGGAGAGAAGGACATGGCCATCCCTAACACCCTCAACTACAGTCTCTGCACCAGATAATTCCTTGCACCAGATAATTTCTTGCTTCCCCGATGAAGTAAAATGGATGTATGAGAAAAGTCCCAGATGTAAGAAAAGGCCATCCTTTCCCATCAAGGATAGGTTTATTGATTTGGGTTTCCTTCCCATGGGTACAAACCTACCCCTCAACCAGGCCTGCACAACCTGTGACCCACCAATCTGAACATGGACCACCAGCCTGACAGATGCTTGAAAAGTCCCTGTTTCTTGCAGTCCCAGAGAGGCAGCAAAACCAGAATGTTTTTTCAAGATCCTGGCAGGCTGCCGTACACGGCTATGTGGTTGGACTGCATTCAGCTTGGTAGAAGGCAAGATGTCTAGGCCGGTCTTTACCTATTGGCATAACTACACGGTAGTTTCCTATGCTACCCTATGTTTAGCATTTATCACGAACCCAGAAACATGTGGCACATATTTTCAAGTATATAGCGAGTGTTCCTAAAAGCAAAAAGGCAGGATGTTTTTTCAATGCTTTCACAGAAGAAAGCTACTCCGTTACTACAAGGCAGGATGCAGAACATCGGGCCCAGGGGCTAAATGCAGCCCTCGTGGGATCTCAATCTGGCCCTCCAGCGTTTCCCAGATGGCCACACCCCTTCCCTCTCCCCACAATCATTTGGTGCTTTCCTGACTTTGGGACAATTTCCCCCGCATTCTAAAAGGTTGAAATGCCTCTCCTAAGCCTTAATGGCTAACAATAAGAGTTTTATATTTTTGGTATTTTGGCCCTGCCCCCACCAACTGGAACATGCTTTCTCCTCCCACCAAGAGCTTCTTCAAAACAGAATTCAGCCCTCACACTGAAAGAGGTTCTGCACCTCTGCTCCAAAGTCATCACTAATACTGATCTGGTCCCCATTTCCCATAGGGTCTAACAGAGATGTGGTAGATCACCAGGGGACTATAACGTCCGTATATGTACCGTAAAATTCAGAAGTGCAGTAAAGGCATTTCCAAATCCTTACAAGCCTCCAAGCACCTGTGTACTCACTGGACTGTAACAGCACGCCTGTGAAGTTTGATTGGGATTTATTCAAGACCACCAAATGAGCGGAGCAGGTATTTGAACCTGGGTCTCCCACGTGCAAAATGAAGACTCTGTATGCACTGCATCACACATTTGCCCCAAAGTAGGGAGCAGATTCACCTATGAAGGTAACAAAAGATCCCAGCACATTCTTCCTATCTACAGGCACAGAGCGACAAATGGACCTCTATTACAGAAACCCAGGCAAACTGTCAACGTGGCATATTTACAAAGGTGAATACAGGACAACAGATTGGCGTATAAATGGGGAGAAGGAGGAAGTTAAAGACAACTGCGGAAACACACCAGCCTTTATTTCCCCGCACTGACCACATGTATTGGTGCAGTAGTGAATTCCGAAATGCAGGCCCTAATCATGAGAGGTCCCATAACCACACCCACAAGGAGAGTCCAAATATTTTATTGCACTTATATACCGCTCCCATAGCCAGGGCTCTCTGGGCAGTTTACACAAATTCTAAAATTGAGGTAAAAACAAGTATACAAAATTTAAAACTCTAAAACACAGAACATACACACATAAAGCATTAAAAACCGATTAAAAACGAAACATGTGGGTAATTAGGATGTGCCGCCATATGCCTGGGCAAAGAGGAAAGTCTTAACCTGGCGCCAGAAAGATAGCAGCGTTGGTGCCAGGCGAGCCTTGTCAGGGAGATCGTTCCACAGTCTGGGGGCCACCACTGAAAAGGCCCTATCCCTCGTTGCCACACTCTGAGCCTCTTTCGGAGTAGGCACCCGGAGGAGGACCTTAGATGTTGAACGTAGTGACCGGGTATATGCACGTCGGGAGAGGCATTCCGTCAGGTATTGTGGTCCCAAGCCGTGTAAGGCTTTATATGTCAAAACCAGCACCTTGAATTGGGCTCAGAAACATACAGGCAGCCAGAGCAAGCGGACCAGAGCAGGTGTTATATGGTCAAACCTTCTGGTTCCCGAAATCAATCTGGCCGCTGCATATTCAGCCAACTGTAGCAAACTATATTAACAAGTCAATTCTAGCAGTTTTTATGTCCACCAGGAGCAGGTTTTTTGGAAAGCTAAGGAGTCTTAATTGTCCATTCAGAAACAAGAAACTCCAAAAAACTTTGCATCACCACAGAGAACTATTGCTGAGAAAATACATTTCTTCCCAGCTAGTGTGAAGATTGCAGTGAAGCTCCAAGGCAGGGAATTCTCTGCAAGGCAGTAGATGATCGTCAGCTCCCTGCTTATCAACAGGTGCCGGCACTGTGTCCCTGTGAGCTCAGGCTCCAATACACCCCACCTAGATCAAACATAATGTACTTACCTTGACCCACATCAATACAGGAGAAGTCACCGCCAGTCTGTCCTTATGAACATAGACACCACCATGAGTGCTGCAGGAAACACAATATTTAAGCGAATAGAATTAACTTACTTTGCTTTGCATTTCCCCAGATATCTTGTCTTATGATCATTTGTGACCCAATAACACATTAGTGCTCTCTCGTGCATATGGCACAAGGGGAGAAACATACCCAAATTCTGGAAGATCTTTGTCAAAATTAACATTATCCTCATGGATGACTCTCAGTTGTTCATCTATAACAACTACTTTCAGCTGGAAAAAGAAGAAAATACATCATTAATTCTAAAATGCCTGCCTCTGTTTGAAAAACTAAATCACTTCTGCTGTTCAGTCACTGAAAATAGCAAGTAGCTGGTTCATTCTGCCTTCATTTTATGTCCAGAGAGTGATTATCTGTCTGATTAGTGCTCCACTTTCTGGATACAAATTAGAACTTCACTAAAGAGATACTAAAAATCCATTAGTTCAGAAAAAGATCTCACAATTTGCCATGAGTTTTCCCAGACTTCCTCTTTCATTATGGGAGCATTCTTTCTTTTCATTGTTGTTTTTTACAAGTTGTGTGTTTGTTTTTTGGTGTTTTCTACAAATCTATCCATTCAGCACTATTTTTTTCTAATTTCTTGGGAAGGAGATTATTTCTGATACTAAGCCATCTTTTTTCTCCTCTTCATCCACTTTTTGTAACATCTTCCTTGATGAAGAGATCTGGAGATCTCAAAAGCTTTATTTATTTATTTATTAAACTTATATACCGCTCCCATAGCCAGGGCTCTCTGGGCAGTTTACAGAAGCTTGCAGTTTTTGTGACCTTTGAGTTGGCCTAATAAAGGCATTACACTAAAATGGATTTTTATTTTTTATATTTTTATGGTAAATAAATTGCTTCTTGTGTACTGACAACTCTGCCTCTAAGGCTGTATTTCTGTTGAAACTAGTGTACTGTAGGGTTAGAGTGTCAGACTAGAACTATATTCAGGGAGGACTTTTAGTTTATATTCCAGCATTCCCCAATCCAGTGCCATGCAGATGTTTTGGACTTCAAGTCCCATCAGCCCCAGATAGCATAGCTAATGTTCAGAAATTCTGGGAGCTGTAATGGGGGGGGGAGGGCTGCTATACTCAGATCCACGCTCAGCCACTAAGCTCATGATCTTGGCCCTGTCATTGTCTCTCATCCTAACTTCCGTCCGAGGTTGTTGGACCTAATGGGGTGGGGGGACCATATATACCACCCTGAGCTCCTCAGTGGGAAAGGATGAGATAAAAATGAAGTAACCACTTACAGCAAGTTTACTCATACAGAAATCCCACTGATTTCTTTGGGGCTTACTCCTATGAAACTATGCATAGCAGGGTAGGATCACAGAGAGAATTCCCAGCACTCACCAAACTACAATTCTCAAGGTTATTTAGGTGAGGCTCATGATAGCGTGCTCAAGCCTCAATTGATATATTATAGCTATGGTCTTAAATAAACAAGTCCTTTCACATTGGGAAAGACCAATGATTCACTTAACATACTGTCTCTAACGGTGTCCAGCCAAATGCCACAGGCAAGTGCATACAGATGGTGACTCCCAGCTATCGGATCCTTGCCCTGGAACAATGGAAAAGAACTTACTCGGTGCCATAGTGCATTTAATGGAGGTCCTTATGCCATTAAACATATCAAGGCACTGAATAAGTTACACTCCATTCTTCTCACAGGGCTCTTGCTCACCTGCTGTAGACTCTGATTTTGCCCCACAGCAGGTCAAGAAGGATGGTGGAGAGAAGCAATGTAGGCACCACATTAGCTGAAGTCTCAGTCAGTGGAACCATCTGTATTTTGAAACAAGAAACTCCAGACAATCCTAGGCCCCCTTGAACTAACTTCTGGGTATACATGTATAACGCAGAGCTGTTAGCATCTTGACTGAATTAGCAATGCTGTACTTTGCACAAGAAAATTGTCCTTATTTCCCACACTTGAGGCCTCTTGTAATCTGCACCCGCTCCCCCTTGAATATGGCAAGCTTCACTTCTCTTCTCCCTCAAAGAAATGTTCAAAGTTTACAATTTTTAAAGTGAAAAGGGAGGGGGGGGTATATGTAATAGCCAAAAACAAAACACTCCAAAGATGCAATTCCTATCCAAACCTAACATGTTATCTAGAGAGCTTTGGCTATGGGGCGGTATAGAAATTTAATAAAAAAATAAAAATAAAATATGCATGTTTCTCCACTCCTTCAAATTGGTTGCAGCTAGGGAGAATTAGGATATTTTTTAAAAAAAATCTGCAGCCCATGAGTTAACATTTGATGTCTCATTTAAATCTGCTGGAACTCAGCAAGTTCCAGAAAATTTGCTTTCAGGTATAATTGCTGAAGCTGACACTTTGGGATTGCAATTCTATGCCAAGATTTTATCAGAGTTGATGTGTTTGCTTTACCAGACCATAAAAACTGATATTAATTTCAAACACACAATTCTGGAACAGCTCAAATGCCAAGAGCCAGAGGGCAAAAAAAAAACATTCTTGTGTAGCTCCCATTCAATTCAATGAGAGAGTGGCTGGATGTGACAAACATGCTTTTGCAAACAGGTATCCCCAACAATGCCATCCGATACACGACTACTCAGAAATAAGTTCCACTGTGTTCACTGGGCTTTACTCCCCAGGTAAGGAAGTGTGCAGAGGATTTTCCACCTCGTTCTAATGTTGTTTGCCATCCTGTCCGATTTGAACTTTACACCTTGGGAATTCCTACAAAGGACTGAGCTGTATATCTGAACATTTATTAATACACAAAACCTTCGACCAGCACAAACTAGTTCGAGGAAGGGGAGGGGAGAAATCAACCCCCCCTCCCATTCCAGCCTGTAAGGATTTCATCAGAAAAGGATTTCCCTCTGAGCATGTGCAAAGCACCCTTTTATTCCCCGCCGACTAAACCGCCGCCTAGATCAAGGGGGTGAAGAGGGGGCGCAGAAAGGACATCCCACGTCAGCGAGGGATGTCCTCCATCCATGGAGCATTAAGCCCCAGCACCTTTTTCATTAAGCCGTGGGCGGCCCAGACGCAACAGCAGCGCCGCCCGCCTGCCATTCGCCCTTCCCACCCTGGGCAGCAGGCAGGCAGGCAGGCAGGCAGGCAGGCGGGCGGTAGCAGCCGAGTCCGTGGCTCTGCCTCTTCTGCTTGCTCGTAGCTGCTGCTACGGGGAAGGGCGGGGAGCAGGTCCCGCTCGGCCCCACGGCTGCAGCAGCCGCCGCCTTTTGCCTAGGTACCTGCTGAGTGCTGAAGTCCCATCCCAAGTAATAGGGCTCCGCGGGAGCAGCCATGACAGCCTTGAGCCGAGTCGGCCTCTTTCCTCTTCCTTCTCGTGCGGCGAACAGGGCAAGGGGGAAGTAGCCGCCAGCCTCAAGACACTCGCAGAAGTAACCACGCTAAACCCCCTCACACGTGTGTATTCAGAAGCACCGAGTTAACGTTAACCCGCGCTCCCGGGGGCCCCTCAGGGCGGCTGCGGCGTTGAAAGACCCGCCTCCTGGCCGCTCAGGCCCGAGACAGCAATATTCAGTGCCTCAGACGATCACGGACGCCGTGGAAAGATCAGGGTTGCTCTTACACCTTAGGCGTTTTGCCTGATAATTTAAAAAAAAAACTAAACACGATAGTTTATCTTTACAGGCTCCTCTGACAGCAGCAGCAGAAGAAACAGCACTGGCTATGGAAGTTAAAAGAACTGGCAACAGGAAAAGGTCACAATTATTATTCCCTTAGTCACAGCAGTCACCAGCATCACATTTTTTTTTAAAAAAAAAACTATACAGAAAAACTTCAGAAACTGGCCCTACGGAAATACATCCACACCAACATCAAGAAAGCAGCCATGCTTAAAACATGCTCAATAGTCAGGAAATTCCGGGATCTGTAAAAGACAGCATGACTTCGCAAAGCCCGTCATGTCCATCTAGAAAAACCAGCAGCAGCGAAGAAAGAGAGATAATGATAATTATTATAATCATAATATTTCTATACCTCCTCATAGCCACAGCTCTCTGGGCAGCGTACAAAGATGTTTTTTTTTTTGAAAAGCACACATTACAAATACAGTATACAACATTTTTAGAACCATGTACATAAAAATATACAGACAGTACACACAGACAACATATATCTTTTTAATAAAAATAAAAAAAAACACCTGCCAGAGTATAGGTTTTGGGTTAAACTGAAAAGGGGAAGGTGGTAAAACAGGCACTTAGGCTTCCAGATAAATATTTATATCAATATATATTTGCCTTCCTACAAATAGCACTCAAGTCGGCTTAGAACAAAATAAAATACAAGATAAGATAAAGCAGAGCATATAAAAACCAGTCAAAGTTTAGACAGAAAGAAGTCCTACAACTCCCAGCATTCCTCATGAGAATCGCAGGAGGGGTTTTTTTCTGTCTAAAAATGCACAGAATTCGTCCCTATAAGAAGCTGTTATTTAAACAAACAAAAACCTGAGTCAGCTTAATAGGTTTCTTTAATGGATTTGTTGGACTAAACCAGATACTTTGAGCCAGGGAGCTTTAAAAGTTTTTTCTCACACCCTCAGAACCACCAAAACCCACTGGGCTCCAGTCCTTAAAACTAGTTAAACTCAACAGGCAACCACATCCTAAACTCTATCTACTGTTGTCTTTAGCCTGGTTCAGACAACATGGTTTAGCGTGTTGTCTGAACCAGGCCAGTGCCTCCTAACCAGGTATTTCTGTATGGCTCCTGGTTCCCAGCTCAATCTCTCAAGGACTAGTCAACACCAACTCTTCTTTTCTCTTTCCCTTTACCTAGAATTCCTGCACTTTTATAGCTACATACGTGGCATATAGAAATTTAACAGGCACAGCTTTCCCCAGTGATGAAGACGTTTGTCCGTGTGTAGCCTGGATGAGAGTGGTGTCACAGAAAAGCCCCACCATGGATGTGTGAAGCGATTCTATTGTTGGAGACATCTTGCGACTTTAACAGTTGTAAGGTAGGCATAACTCCAAGTCACCTCCTCATCACTGCATCTTCATGCTACAGGTCCTCAGAGTTTGACCGTGGTGTCCTCTGGCTTCAAGCAAATATCTCAGCAGTATTATACTGTTATTTAGATAACAATATAGCTAAAGCTAGCAATAGAATAATAATACTGGATAGGTCTTTTCATTATACAAGTAGGTTTTTCGAAGTCCACTTAAAAATTAATGTTGACTTATTGATTAGAAGCTATCCAATGCAAACAGGCCTCTGAGGGCGCTATTATGCCAGCACTTTCATATATCTTCTACTCAAATATTTTCCCTTAATTAACACTTCTGCCATCATGACTTAATGCTTTAGACATTTTTTTTTTTATTTGATAGGTGGAGCAAAAAAGGCAGAACTGACTTTTGCTGATCCTTGGGTGAAAAATGTCCCTTTCTTCTCTATTTATGGGATTAAAGTGGAGCAGGTAATGCATAGTCCAAAGTTATATTCACATTAATACAGAGCCAGTGTGGTATAGTTGTTTCCGTGTTGGACTGAGACACTGGAGATCTGCTCAGCCTTGAAGCTCAGTGGGTGACTTCAGGCCAATCACCCACTTTCAACATAACCTACCTAACATGGTTGTTTTGAGGGAGGGAAATGAGTGGAGGAAGACCATGGGGGGAATCCGCACGTCATTCTCAGGGCGCTTCCATCCGCCCCCAGTGCACCCCGAAAACGATCGTGTAACTCGCCTGTAAAAGAGCCAAGGAAGAAGCGTCCTTGCCGGCACCCAACTCCCTCCTCACCGGCTGGGATAGAGAGCTCGGGGGAAGAAGGCGGGGTGGAGAGCTTCCTCCGCTCTCCACCCCACCTTCTTCTGCCAAGCTCTCCGAGCCGGCTGGCGGCGGTGGCGGCAAGGACGCTTCTTCCTCGGCTCTTTTACAGGGGAGTTACACTGTAGTTTTCGGGGTGCACCGGGGGTGGATGGAAGCGCCCTGAGAACGACGTGCGGATTCCCCCCATGTAAGCCACCTTGAGTTCTTTGCAAGAAGAACAAAGGCAGGATATAAATGTAACTTTAAAAAAAAGCAGTTTAAATAAAATCACATAGATATCAATGGTTCTATTCACGCTGCCTTCTACAATGCAAATAGTTATTCCCTAGTAGACAAGGGCACCTTGGAAAGTGTGTTTGCGCTGCCACCTACTATATTGTTCATACAAACAAACAGTTCAGAAGGGAGGGGGAGCTGTATTCACTGTAAAGAGAACTACTCAGTACTACTATAATTCTTCTATCAGAGCCAATCTATATATTCAGAAGAACCATTCGGTAGAAACCTTCCTAGACTGCAAGAAGGATCCATATGTTTGCATTCTCCCCCATGTCAAAAGCTCTGTGCATGTAGAAAACTATTGTGTGAGGGAGAGAGCTGGGCTAGAACCCTTTTCTGTGAAAAGCATTTCCTGGACAGGAAATATTTGACATGGGAAAGCATACAGTGACCATATGAAAAGGAAGAACAGAGCTCCTGTATCTTTAACATTTGTATAGAAAAGGCAATTTCAGCAGGTGTCATTTGTATGCATGCAGAACCTGGTGAAATTCCCTCTTCATCACAACAGTTAAAGCTGAAGGAGCCCTGCCCTCTTTTGTATCTGGTCACTCTAGTATAGCTCCTGCAGCTTTAACTGTTGTGATGAAGAGGGAATTTCACCAGGTGCAGCATGCATACAAATGACACCTGAAATTGCCTTTTCGAAACAACTGTTACATATACTGGAGCCCTGTCCTCCTTTCCATATGGCCACCCTAGCATTATATCATTTGATTCCTCCATCTGCATTCTTAAGCAGTATACTTTGAATGAATGTGTATCACAGCCTTCAGAGTGATCTGTATAGAAATTAAGCAATGAATAGAAATTAAGCAATTAAAAAACAAAAGGCACATGTTAAACTGAAGTTATGCTCATATCATTAAGATTCAAGAATAAAATGCCAGGCCTATGGTTTTCTAACATCCATATTTACATAGATCTACATAACTTAGATGCAGAACCTATACAGACAGTTCATGAAAATCTACTCATTTGTGAGATAGATTTTTTAAAAATCTCTTTTTTGTTGCATTCTGCATGAAGTAAAGGAAGGACCAACAGTCCTCTGAGGGGAAATTCTCAGAATATGATAGGGTAAAATTGGCACAAATCAGTAATCATTACACAATAGAAATATGCTTGTGGCAATGAAAAAGCTAAGTACAACCATACCTTATTCTGTTCACCTCACCATTACTTTACTTTCAATCACCTTAATATTTAGGGAAGATAGAAGACCAATTGAAAAAATAATTGGAAAAAAGCAAAAGCAAAATAGTGATCACAGCACTTACCACAGTAATCAAATATTACAAAATAAAGGTGGGAAAACTAAGTATAATCACTGCCAACAGATAACAGTGTCGCTTTAAAAATTACATTTGCTACACCAACCAACATCTTCCAACCTTTTGTGTTCTTGGCTGTGTTAAATGACGTTTTGTATTTCACTGTGAGTTTTGGCAAGGCTTCATATATGTTTGACCTTAAGTCAATACCGGTTCCAGTTGAACAGTTCTTGTCATTAACTCTGCATTCAGAGGTTCAGAAGCAAAGTTGTTATTTCGGTTGATTGAAATCAGCAGCAGCTCTGCACCAGGTACTGAAGGGGATCCATTCAATGTGCCTTGCTTGTGACTATTTCAGATGTTACCAACTTCCTTTGCTTTTTGGCAAGCATAATGAGGAAAACGCTTTGCTTCTGCCTGATTTTGTCTTTCTTATGGGAACAGATGGTGAAAGCATATAAATATATGAGTGGTATTTTCTTAGTGACTCATCCATCAAAGGAAGGAGCCTCAGACTGTTCCAGGCAGCTAACCAAGATGGACGTGAGCATACTTGAAGAGCAATACGACTGTCTAAAACAGAAGCAAAAGCTGCAGACACACGTTATTGTATTTAAAACAGGTATGTTTGAAACTCAAAGACTGGAACTTTGGGAAATTAGGGGTCTACAAAACTCTTGGAAACTTCCATTGATTTTAAAATGACATGAAGCTTATACATACAACTGAAAATAATGTACAAAGTAGATTATTTTCTTAATAAAGAGTCTGGTGGCAACACTGTACATCTGTTAGTCTTTAATTTACCATAAGAATCTTTATTGTGTTGCTGTAAAAGACAGACAGACTGACCCTATGCATGTTTACTCAGAAGCAAGCCTCACGTTGTTAAATGGGACTTACTTCCTGGTAAGTGCATGGGATCTCAGGTTAACACATCTACCCCTGTGGGATTGTTTTCATATTGCAAAAAACTGTCTCAGTAGTTGATAGACCAGAAATCCATATGTTGAACATTCTTTCATGTTTGAGGGAGATGAATATATTTAAGATACATGTGCTCTCAAACATTCTTATTAAATGTGGGTCTTGCCACAGTAACACTCAGTTCCAAAGTCTGCAGTTCCAAAATCTGCAATTAGCTTTTAATTGTTAGACCGTATTAAGTGCAAAACAGATTTGAGGTTGTACAAAACAGATTTTAAGGTCTACTGGGACAAATAAATATAAGTATGGCTGTTCATATATATATAAACCAGCAGTTACTCAGATTTGTCTCTGGTATTAACTGGAATACACAGGTTAATTCCATTGATACAATAGTTGTGGTTAACTTTATCTGGATCAGGACCATTATAGAGAGAGGGAATTGTTGTGAGTTGCAGGAAATGAGACACACAACGAAAGTAAGATTTATTAAATTAAATAATCCTGGTGAAAAAAATCTTACATTTTCAGTGACGAAAAGACTGCTATTGTGGAAGAAAGCTCCATGAAACTTTAAGGTCAAGATCCTCAGCACACTTAAGGGTAAACTCATTTGAACTCAATAGGGCTTAGTACCAGGTGAAAAAGATAAGAGGACCATGGTGCTGTTTTTCACTAACAGTTGTTGATCCAAATAATACAAGTTAGTCTGCTTACAACGTGGTGTTTCCTAGAGCAGGAGTGGGCAGCTGGTAGATCTGAGGCTGGATCTACACTACTGCTTTATAGTGGTATTGAAGTGCACTGGTAACTGTTGGGGCACAGGACACATTCCATATACCTCTTTCATAGAGTTATATCCTGCTTTTTGTTTCACATTCATAACACAAGGTGTAGATCTGGCCTGAATCTGTTAGTAGATTGCTTTCTGATCTGCACTAGATTGACAAGATTTTCTGACTCCCAATTAACCCTAGCAACAACAAAGATCTCCTACACACACACACACACACAATTAGGCTTTTAGAATCTCTGATATGTAGTAACTCAATTGTAGATTTTAACTTGTATTTGCAAGTTACCTCTGTGTATGGCTCACAGAGTAACACTCCCTCCCGAGCACGATTTTGCCTATGGCTTTGAATATTTCCCCACCACAGCTGCTACTGTTATTTTTCACACAGCATTTTGGTGGAACTCTGGCTTCAAGTAAAAAACGAAGTATATTCTGCAAGTCTGAAGTCTGCCCACACCTGTCTTAGGCAGATGTTAATTATCCGGGATACCGAGTTTCTCTAAATGAGCTATTTGTTGCGCTTTCATGATTGGCCGCTCACGGAAGTTTGTGGGTCCTTTACACATCGACGACATCATCAACATCCAGGACGTCCCCTGTGCTGTCCCTGGGGAGTCTCATTTTTTTAAAAAAAACAGAAATAATGTGATATTATCTGGGATAGCGTGGGATCTCTGCCACTAGATGGTGCTGTCTCATTAAACACAATGGAGCCTTTCTGAATAGGGAAGTTTTCAATTCAAAATCATATTTAAAGGAGCATGTTGTGATTGTGGGAAGTGTGTGGACGAAAGCCCTGTTAAGTCTGCGGGATTTTTCCTATGTATAGAGAAGCTAACCATTAATATAGAGCAAGGGAGGGCATCCTCTGGCCCTCGGAAGTGTGGGCTCCCTCCATGGGCCCCACCCCCTGACCTGGAAGCTACTGGGGGCTCCGAGAGGCTTTGTGAGGAGGCAGGGAGAAGAACCCTTTTATCATCTCCAATTTGTGTTCAGAGTTGATGAGGGGATTCCTGTATATGCCATTCCCCCTCCCCATGGAAGGGCATGGGGGATCAGTGACTTCACTTGCTCTGCAACCTCTTCCTAATGTGGAAGGTGCGGGACAAGTGAAATGGCTTTCTGTGCACAGGCCTTCTTGAAGAAGAGGAGGATCATCTTCCTGGCCCACCCCTGAGGCATGTAACTCTGGCCCTTTGAAGTCACACCCTGATGTAATTCAGCCCACAGAGGGTTGGGGGATCATCCAGTTCTCTCCATTCTGGTTGCCCACCCTTGAAGTAAGACTTATTGATAGTTATAACTGCAATTTCTTACCATTTTAGTTTGCGATGCTATGCATGCAACTTTGAGAATAAGCCCCATTGAGCTCCCTAGAACTTATTTCTGAATAAACCTATGTAGGGATTAGGCTTTTATTGACGTTCTACTACCTATAGATTGTCGATTTATAAGATGGGACTATATGTAAAAATGAGCGAAAATGTGCTAGAGACAAGAAAGGAATTGCTTTAATAACTTGGCTTCTTGCTAGAGTTCACCTTGAAGTTTTACTGAAAGTTACTGTGAAAAGCAGCCATGTGAAAACAGAACAAGTTACCACAACAGATCCTAGATTTTAATATGTAACTAGGGGAGAATATGTTACTTTGACTTTCTTGTTATCAAATTATGTCATCATGCGCCTTCCTAACCAACTTGTTCTGGCCTCCTGAAGCATAATAATGGACAGCTCCTACGTAGGCCTAAGGGGAGGGAGAGCATAGCCATACACAGGGAAGGTGAGTGGCTCCAATTTATATGTCAATAAAAGCTTGAACCTGGCTCGGTAGCAAACCGGCAGCTAATACAGCTCTTTCAGCACAGGAGTACTCTGTGCATGGAAAAAACCTCCACTCAACAGCCTTGCTGCACATTCTACACTAGCTACAGCTTCTGAACCAGCCTCAAGGGCAGCCTTACATACAGTGTATTACAGTAGCCCAACCTCGAGGTTACAGTAGTCCAACCTCGAGATCACCATAGCTAAGCTATCTTTGTACAGGAATGGGCACAGCTGGTGTACCTGCTAAAATTGTTAAAAGGCACTCTGTGCCACAAGGATAGCGTGTGCCTCCAATGACAAGGATGAATCTAAGAGCTCTTCCAAACTGAGTACCTTTTCCTTCAGAGAGAGTGCAACCCCAGCCCCAACCAGACAAACTCCCTAATTCCCAGACCTGGGAACTACCCACTCACAGTGCCTCTGTCTTATCAGGATTCAGCTTCTTGGCCCTTATCCAGCCCACCATTGTTTGAAGCATTGTTCTAGGTCATGCACAGCCTATCTCGACTCAGATGTAATGGAGCACTAGCTGGGTGTCATCAGCATACTGGTGGCACTTCACCCTCAAACCCCTCACGATACCACAAGGGATGTCATATAGATGTTAAATAGCTTTGGGCACAAGATAGTTCTTTGTGGGGCCCCACAACACAACTGCCAGATGGCCGAAGTAGTCACCCAATGCTACTCTGGACTTTACTGAAAAGCAGTGCCCCTCAACTCCCAATATACAGAGCTGGCCCAGAAGGATACCATGGTGAATAGTATGAAAAGCCACTGAGGAACTGAGTAAGAGGCTCGCACTCCTTCTCCCGATATGGGTCATCCTTCAGGGCGACCAAGGCAGCTTCTGCCCCTTCTGCAGGCTGAAATGCATCTAGAACAACCCCACTGGTCTCTAGTATGATCTATGCTGGTGGCCTGGCAGCAGTATCAAAGAAAATCAGTGGTCTGCCATTGAATTTTGGTGGCAAATGCAAGAGATGCTTAAAATGGACATATTTAACATGAAGACGAGCTAAAATTGTCCCATTTAAGCCTTCATTGCAGGATTCCGCCAAAATTCAGTGGCAAACTGCCATTTTTTTTCGTTTTCCTTTTCCTTTTTTTTCCTTTGTGATCGTTGTACCACTAAATTTCAGTGGCACAGCAGTAGCATGAGTGCAGCCATGAGGTGGGGTGGGGGAGAGATCCAGGGGGTAGAAAGTGGTCCCTAGGCCACTCCCCCAAGTTACCTACCCCTACTTTAGATAATGTGGGAACAATGGTATTCTTAAAATATGTACATTTTGCTCCCATCTATAACTAGATGGAAACAACTTCCACTTTCCTCATTTTTATTTATGTATTTATAGTTAGAAGAACTGTGAAGCCTTGTCGCATTTCGGGGAGTAGCTATAGCCTCTGACACCAATTCTAGGTCAGAATGGGACACTGTAGAATCAGGCTCAGCCAGGGTTCTACCAGGCCTCCCACTGGCTGGCCAGCCAGGAGAGGGTGAGATGGCAAGCATGGTGATATCCCCATAGCCAGGAGACCTCATCTCTCACCCAGGGTGTCATGTTTCCCAAGAAATCCTGCCTTACTGGGAGACAATAAAGAGGTCTGCCAAGTAATCCACAAAGCTTTATTCAAGCAATAAACATCTCTTCCCACTTGAAGAGAGTCTAATCTCTAGGAACTTTCCTCTAGGCAAAACTATGCAAACTAAGCCAGACAATTGACCTTTCAAGAAGAATGGAAAGCCTTTTCCCAGAACACTTTAACTTCAGTGAGACTGGTTCTAGTGCAGTTTCTGAAGAGATGCTAGCCGGGCTGACTTTCCCTCACCTTCCTTTAGCTCAGCCCATTTTAGTCTGCAGTGTACTCTTGGATCGGCTAGCCTCTCAGTGCCCTTCCGCTCGGAAGAATACTGATTTCCCAGTGACTGTGTGTGGTTTACACTTGAGGAAATAAGCTCAGGAGAAGGTTAATTCCCAGCCTGTGAAGAGCCCGTGAGAGCGACCTCCCCCACTGGTATAGGTGGGTATGTTTCTGGCACTGTCTCTTCTGTTTCAGAATCTGATTCTGATTGATCGCCTGAAACTCCTTCCCCCAAATCTAAGGGGAGCAGGGCTAGACATGACACAGGGGAGCATTCCATGGGAATAGAGCAACAAGAGGAGGTCTTTGCAGGAGAGAGTATTTCAGGAGTGTCTCCTTTTCTGTGTCATAAATTGAAGAGGGCGGAGATGCAGCAATCACCTAAGAGACCGGTTTCCCTGCCACGATTGAATCTTTAGTGGCAATTCCTCTGTATTCCTTTAGTGGTCATTCCTCCATAGCCTTTAGCAGTAGACCTTGCTACAAACAACGCTTAGATAACCTGCAAGGTTTCCCCCTTTTGCTTAGACTCTCTGAATTTTTTGTGATTTATTTTGTCAGCGTGATCTAGGGCCACTTGGGTTTTTGTTCTGTTGCTCATTAAGTCTTACATTGTGAATTGTTATCTGTGGATTCTTATTGGGGATGTAAAGGCACAAAGGAATAATCCTATTTACTGGAATTACTGCAATAAAAGGTTTTACTGTGAATTGGGTCTTGTCTCTGAGAAGTCAGGTCCCAACAAGATCAGCAATTTCAAATTTGAGTTCTTTAAGAATTCTTAGATGGATACTACCCAGTGATTTGTTTTCAACTTGCACAAGGGTGTTGAACTTCATCTCTTGTTACCACAATTTGCTTCAGTTACTCAGTTTCCATTCCTGAATATATCTGTTCAGGCATGGGTATCAGCCCTACATCAACTGCAATAAAACAGACATAAAGAATTCATTCAACTTATCTGCAATCTCCTTACCCTTTAGTACTCCTTTAACTTTCTTGTCATCCAAAAGTATCAAGCACCTCCATATCCAGTTTCCTGCTTTTGGTGTATTTGAAGGATGTTTTATTATTGGTGTTCATGTTAATAGTGATATGCTCCTCAAAATCTATTTTTCCATCCTTTGTTTGCATTTCATTTGTGCACATTTGTGTTCCTTTTTGTTCTCCTCATTTGGACTGAAAATGTTCTGATTGATTGGAGGGTTCCAATCAAAGGCAGAGGTTCTACAGAAAAGCTTAGCCATGGCGGCTTTCTGTACCTTTATAGCTTATGTTTTATTTATAATTTATTGACACCCCCCTAGCATCTTGGCTAAAGAGTCCTTTGTTCCTGAGAAAGGTAGCAAGAAGCTTAAACACTGCCAGTAACAAGAGAGTCCCAGATGGTAGCAGGAGCTTAGTACTTAATTGATAATGTGTGTCCTCCACTTATTAAATTAAAAGGAATTGCTCATGTGGAACTCTAGATACATCCAAAGTCACCACCCCAGTCAGACAGTCCACAGGGGTACCTGTAAATTGGCCAGACCATATGTGACTTACAGCAGAGCTGGCTTATGCAAAGAAAGCATAGTAACACAGCATTTAATATTACGGGGAATTAACCCAGGCTTGAACCAGGTTAGAAGAAGTTCAAATCAACTTAGTTTATTAGTGTTTATACACATCATCAAAGAAGACCATATAACACTGTTTAACTACAAGCACCCCCTAAAGCTGGGTGCATAAGTGTAAGGAAGTGAAGGCATAAGAGATAGGTACTTACTTCTCTCAGGGCAAGAGTGCATGTTGCTTGTTGCAGATGAGAAGAGGAAGAGGAAGGGGAGGGAGTAGGAGAAAGGAGATGTTATAAGACACCAAGGGGGATGAACAAGACAAGCAGTTGTTGATACAATGTATCCTCTATCGCCCCCTAGTGTCTGGAAGCATGCGGAATTGTTCCTATTATCCAACAGTAACACTTCTATTTATCCTGCTTAGTTGCATCACATGGCTTTTGTAAGTGTAGCAATTTGGTCATATGTAGCCAGAGTTTCCTCCTGAGGCTTTTTGTTCTGTACAACTTTACCTAACTATCTCCCAGATGCATAGCTTTTGTAATGTTCAGTCAGCTAGCTGTAATTCAATCAAGCAGTTAGGAATCTCCTTGAGGTCTCCTTTTATTCCTCAGAGTCAAATAATTGATCCCTTTGTTCTAGGCCTGACTCCAGCCCCAAAGCCATTGAACCCTTTGTATACCTTATTCTGAAGTCTACAATTGCCCTTGAGTTTGGGCATCCAGCGCATTCTTTCAGCACGGACATGCTTGCTGTTGCACAGCTCTAAGAATTGCCCAAGATTCATTTGGCTCTTCCTCATGATCCTTTCTTTGTATTCTCCCTGCTCTTTTTTGGTGTCTAACCCAGGGCTAGGGCCAGGGCCCTTCCCTGAAACCAGCCTATCAAGATCAATGTTAAATCAAGAATTTTTAAGATGTATTGATTCCTGTTCTAATGTTGTTCCCTACCTCGATTCAAAGGGAGAGGCGGGTAATAAATAAATATAATAATAATAATAATAATAATAATAATAATAATAATAATAATAATAATCTTCTTATTGCCTGGTATACCTAGATCGAGCTGTTAGTACTTAGTTAGTTAGTTAGTTAGTTAGTTAGTTAGTTAGTACTCAATGATTACCAACATTGAGTGTGCAAGAAATTCAGCCTGTTATAAGGGAGGAGTGCAGCAGAGCGTCAGATACTTAATCAGTTAGAGACTTGTTTGCATTCTGTTGTTTATTTTGACTGGTTAGTATCTCTTTAACTGAAGATTCTATGTGTGTCCCATAATGCAATTCTCAGGCTTGCTTCCTGGTTCTAACTGCTCTCTCTGTAACAGTTAGAAAGAAGTCTCCAAGAGGTCTTGATTAGTTTATCTCTCCACTCCTAGTCTATCTATTAATGTTTCGTATTTGTTCTAAGAATAAACTAATTCATCATTTTGTTCTCTACAATTAAAAGAATTGTCTCTAGCATTGTTTTTTAAGAACACACAAATTCAAACTTCTGCCAATAAGAGCTTCACCCCCTGGTGAACACCCATTGAGTCTGTCCAAACAGGTTCCATACGTGATACAACCTACCCTGTGATCTCCTTGCGCTGTTCCACCGAAGCTTGGTGTCTTCCAGAAGCTGCATCTTCCATATGAGTTGCTGAATAGTCTGAGTAGAATGGTTTAGTTATTTTCCTTGGATTAGTCAGAGTCTAAGGGCATGGCTAGACCAGGGGGTGGGGGGTGGAGGGGGATGATCTTGAGATATGATGACGCCCATGCCCTAAGAAGAAGCTGCATTTCTAGGTGCTCTGTTATTTTTGCAACCAAATTGTTTTGGACTTGTGGTTCCTAATAACAGCTTAGCCTCTGTTCGGTCTCCCCATCGTTGTCATGAGTACTAAGAATCCAGCCGTCTTTGGATATTGTTATCTGTTTGGCTGTTCCTGGATAAGGAGGGGCTGTAGCTCAGTGCAGTGGCGTAGCGTGGGTTGCCAGCGCCCCAGGGCAAGGCAAGTATTGTGCCCCTAATCCATGGACCTTTAGCGCTCCCTGAGTCCCTTCCACCAGTCCAGCATTGAACCCCTTACCGCCGCCCCCCCAAGCACATGTATTATATTTTAAGAAAATACTGATCTATTTAAAGTAAAATTAATTTAATACTAGTATACCGGTACTTACATTTATTTAAAATCGCCTGGTTTTAATATGTGCAAATTTTTCAATAACTGTATTGAAATCTACATTGAAATCTCTCTCAATTGACAGTATTCCTCCTCTTTCTGCATTGTGCACTTGATTCTTTTTTATTTAGCATGATCATGGCTGATATGATGACCTTGATATGATAACCGATCACCTTGGAGGCTGCATTTCCTCCCAAACAGGCCTCTCTAGCACATGAGTTGCTGCACTGTCCTCCTTCTGGATGACTTAGAACAGTGGTTCTCAACCTTCCTAATGCCGCGACCCTTTAATACAGTTCCTCATGTTGTGGTGACCCCCAACCATAAAATTATTTTCGTTCTTCTCTACACAATCCATTGTCATGGGATGGTTTGCTAATGAAAATAATACATAACAATAGCTTTAATAATACAAAAGATGATACAGGACATAGTTCAGTCAATACAGTTTCCTAAGACCATCGGAAATATGTGTTTTCCGATGGTCTTAGGCGACCCCTGTGAAAGGGTCATTCGACCCCCAAAGGGGTCCCGACCCACAGGTTGAGAACCGCTGACTTAGAAGGTAGCCAGAGCAGCAACGCGTGTGCTAGAGAGGCCCATTTGGGAGAAAATGCAGCCTGCAAGGCCTTCCTGACCTGTGCGCAACAAGAAAAATGCTGTAAAATGTTACGTGGCAACGTTTATTTGCCCCGTCTACACAGTTGGATCTACACAGATTTTATTTTTTTTATTTATTATTACTACTTTCTTTTTTGAAATTTTTGCGCCCCTAAGAATTTTGCTCCCAGGGCAACCGCCCTGAGGGGGGGCCCACGCAACGCCACTGACTCAGTGGGAGAGCCTATGCTTTGTATGCAGAAAGTCCCAGGTTCAATTCTTGGTATCTCCACTTACAGCAGGAAGAATTCCCTGGAGAGCTGCTGCCAGTCAGGGTCAACAATACTGGCCTAGGTGGACCAATGCTTGGGACTCCATATAAGCATCTTTCTGTGTTCCTAACTTGGTGTTCAAGCAACTCCAGCATTCATAACCAAAAGCTGGGAAACCAGAGGGTAGCCTGGAGCAACTGTGATTTTCCAAGCATCTGTGACCAACCAGGAAATGAGGTCCTTTGTTCCTCTTTCTCTGAACCAAGTTAATTGGACTTGACTTTATTTCCTTCTATAACTTCTATTCCTCTAAATCAGGGGAGGGGAGGCTGTGGATCGTGAAAGCTTGGACTCCTTCTATGGACTCCTTCCCAAGCCTTGCCCTCTGGCTTGGATCTACTGAGGGGTTTCCAGAGGAGGCTGGGAGAGGCAGGGAATGTCTCTAATCTCTAATCTGTGATTGAAGATAATAGGGAGATTCCAGTTGGGATAGGGAATGGCATACTCTGCCGAAGGTCCCACAAATGCCAGTTCAGTACCTCCTTCATGCATCGCACACCATGTGGTGCACCACACGACATGCAGCAGGATGCAAAGGGAAGAGACAGGACTTGTAATATTTACACCTGTAAAACCTGTAATTATTCTTAATAGTTGTTACTGAGCTAATTTTCTCTATTTTTAAGTAGCTATTTTCCCACTTGTTGAAGCAATGTGCATTCTGGAAAAGAGCCCTTCATTCCCATGTTTGTCATCACATGTATATATGTGAGTTTGCATGTGCATGTGATTGAGAATGTGTAGTAACAGAAGGACCCTCCAAACATTTCCTTTGGTTGCACACAGCTCAGATGTATTACACAGACTTGTCCTGTGGAGCCCAGATAGGCAGAACCTTGACAATCTAAGATAGAAGCCAAGAAAGAAGGGCAGAGGAGTGTGTGGAGGGGTGAACAGGACCAGTTCAAGGTATTTTGGTATCTAAAGTGGAAGACCCAAACAGTACTGCACTTCCAATAATTAACATGTACATCGTCCTACAGACGCCCCATTGAAATTAATGGAAGTTATACAAGAGCAGTAATGCTCTTATGCAACTTCCATTCATTTCAATGATGTTTGTGCAGGAGAACTTCCTGCTGCATTGTGCCCCATAGGTCAGATCTGTTTCCTACTCTGCCACTCTTAATGGCTCTTCAAATCTTCTGTTGAGCGTTATAGTCATGTCAAGAGAGGAAAAGGGGCAAAGGGAATATACTTCTCATTTTTCTTAATGTATGGATATTAGAATGATGTGAAGAGAAAATCAGTGCATTTTATTTATTTTGTTTATTACATTTATATACTGCCCCATAGTCGAACAAATAAGTTAAAATTTCATCTAAATAGAGTTATAAAAATGATGCATGAACTAAATCTGATTGTTTTTTTTATTTCTAGATATCTTTTTCAATTTGTTAAAAAGTTGTGATTATTTTTATTTTTTTGAGGGTATAACAATAGCCCACTTGGGTGCAATATGATTAGTTCATTCTGTGGCAGATCCCCACCTGCCAACGAGATAAATGTGTTTAGTCCCTTTGGAATTAGTCCCAGAAAACAAGAGGTTTACCAAAATGATAAACATTTATGTTGGCAGAAGATTGTATAAAAGGTTAAAGAAAGATGCATGAACAGAATAATTTATGTATTTTTTTTTTACACCTAACCATTCTTCTGCTTGAGATTTCAAGGATAATAAAGCATTTCAAGGTAATTAGACTTAATCTTTTATTTTTCCTTGTTTCTCCTTCCCACCTTGCTGAGATTGGATGGTGGGTAAAATCAGCCCACACACAGGAATCATTACAAAGCTTCTTGTAGTTCAGTGTTTTCAAAATATGTTGTTTCACTGTCCTGTTTATGGGGCTGGCAACATTTTGACTGGGGATTTTGTGGACTGTACTCGTAACACTACAAAGTTCTCTATGACATCCTCCATACTATGCCTTCCTGTCTCAATTTGCCACAGAGAGAATTCAGGGAGAAAATATAAATATATCTTTCAAATATTACCTAGCTTGTCGAATCCTGAGCTTCTTTTCCAAATATGGATTTGTTTGTGATATATACATAGTGAGACAGTTTATATACCTGGGATCTGTAAGCGTGTTCATCTTTTTGCCACATCAGATTGCTGTTGATTTTCAAAAATTAAACTCCTTGCTTCTTTCTACCATATGATTGGCTCCAGTTACCCAATATGTGAGCAACCTCATTTAACATTTGTAATAATATGGAAATATGTATTTTCTTCACAGTGGTGAATGAGACATTTCCCAAGGAATCCATGATCAGCACTGTTTTAATTAACAAGAAAATGAGGAAAGCAAAAGCATTTGAAGAAGGCCTTCCCATCAGAGAGGTCAGCCTTGAGTTGCCCTGCAGTGAAAGTATACAAGAGAGTTCACCATGGCGGATACATCTAGGGATCCACCGTCTTGCACAACGAGAGCAGCAGAAAGGTCCTTGTGTTGTTATCCAAAATAAGAATGAAGAGATTAGCACTGAGAGTAAAATACTGTCTCAGAAGGAAAGTGTGATGTCATGTAAAGAATCCATTGGGTTACACAGCAAACAGGAAAAGTCAAGCCCTGATGAAAAGACAGACAGTTCTAATTCACCTTTGCCATCAGTCACTTCACCAGTTTGGACACACTCACAAATTTCAGCCTCAAAATTGGTGCTAACATCCAGTAAGCTACCCTATTACCCTTTCCCTCAGAAAAAAACTCCCAAGATTTCTGAAGCTGCAAGAAGACTTGGACTTTATGTTTCACACTGAGAATATTTCAGAAAGAAGGAAAGTAAAGGTTGGTTCACACAGTCAGATTCCCCTATGTGTAAGCAACTGCATGTTCCTTCTAGACACATGTGTAACCATAATTGCATGGGACACAGGAGAAGTGTTCCATCCCTTGTGGTCATAGATGTGCAGCTCAGTTTGCACAAACATTTCCCCCAAGTGCGTGCATGTGTGGCTGAGGAAAGTCTACTAGAACTTCTCATGTGTAGAGGAACAGCTCATGCTATATTCGGATTTCAGCAGAAAAATATTTTTTGTGCCCCCATCTCCTATATCTTGCATGCAGCATTTGGTGAGGGAGAGTGGCAAAACTATGTTTATTTTGCTGAGGGTTTTTAGCTCAGCCCAGTTTCCCTATTCCGCAGAAGAGGGACTTTCTCTCATAACTGACTAGTGTGACACCCCTTTTCTTCAAAGGCAAACAATAGATCACAATAACCACTTGCTTATTGAGAGATGTGTGCATGCATTCTCCTATAGGATTTTCCCTCTGGTATGCCTGTCAAGTTCCACACATTCTGGAATAGGGGAAACTAACTGTGTGAACTCTTTGCTAATATTTTACCACCTTTTTTTTTTTGCTTGCTAAGAAATGATTGCTTAAAACCTATTTTGGACTAATGTGTGTGGGCTAATATAAAAATCTGTTTTGAAGGTTGATTATGCAGGAAAAGTTTTAGACCCATTAGAGCCCATAATTTCCAATCCTTTTCAATATAATAAGGAACAACTTGTTGTTGTTGTTGTTGTTATTATTATTATTATTATTATTATTATTATCATCATCATCATCTGGGTGGCTGCATCTTTGGTCGGATTCAGTTGGGCAGTTCTGATATTTGTATTAATTTGGATCATATAAAGAAATAAAAATTGGTTCTTTAAATGCCCTCTTCATTTCATTCAAGTAGAGATGTAACTATTAAATGCAGTTTTCTATAAAGTGGTGTTATAGCGATTTCTTTCCTACAAACAAATTATTTTTTGGGAAATGGAATTCAATTGCCAGTATGCCTCAAAGTAATGAAAATGCCTTTCACAAAGATCAATATTTCCAAAAGTTATTGATGGAGTCTGAATTGAACTGAACCAAATGTTATTCTACACATAAACTTTGAACTCCTCTATATGTATTTTCCTAGGAGTAAAACCCATAGAATACAGCAGAACTTGTGCTGTTAATTAGCTGTCTGAACAGGCAATATGTGATGACAATTTTAAACCCAGAGTGAGAAAGATGATTAACATACTGCTTTGGTAATACTTTTATTTAAGTAAATTATGGTTTCTTTTCCCTATGTATTTTTCAGAATCAATGAATGAAACCTACAGATACTAAACTTTTACTATCTTTTCCAGAATTAAATATAGTAAATATCTATGTTCCCTGCTTTCTTTTTAAACATCGTTTTCTCAGATGCGGGTCAGAACACACACTTGCTTTTCTTTGCACAATTATAATAAATTTATCTAATATGTTTTTTCAGTTCATAGAACATAAGTTTGTCAATTAATGGAAATGTTATTTTATGGTGTTGAAGCCATACTGTTTACCTCCTCCTTAGCCATTGCTTATATTATATAGCTCCCTACTTCGAATACCTTTGCAGGCCTCTTGACAAAATCGGTTCTGGCCCACGAAAGGGGACGCCTCGGTATTATTTATTTAGGGTGCAATCCTATGCATGTTTAGACGGAAAAAAGTCCTACATCTTCAGAACTACCTATCTCTTTTAGGAGATGCTTTCCAAAAGAACAGAGCCATGTACGCACTTTTCAGCCAGAAATCGGTGTATAATACTTTGCTAACTCCCTTGCGAGATAGGCACATGCTTTGCAGCAATTAGCTCCAGTGCCTCATTATTCTGCAGAATAAACTCTAGTTTGACCTATACTTCTTCTCCTCTCCTCCTTGTGTGCTGAATTGGACCTGGTACACCAGGGAACGAGCTATTTTTGCTACACCAGCATCCCTCAGCCAGAGGCGAAGGGCTTTTTTGTCTAAACATGCATAGGACTACGCTCTAAGTTAAGATGCCACATGCTGGCTGTGGCATGCTAGAAGTTGTAGGACTTTTTTTTCCCCCCGATCTAAACAGGCATAGGGTTGCGCCCTAAGTCTTTCGAGATGCCACACGACAACAAGCTCCTTCGTTTGAGCAACGGGAGCCAAATACGGCTGCTCCATCCTGACGTTCAAACCACATTTTATGCTAATTACATTTACTCTGAGGAGGCGGAGTAAGGATATGTCACCCTTATTGGGCCTTATTATTTATTATTACTGCGTGAGGCAGTACAGCGCTAGGGAGCTTAAGGCGGGATTTGCTCCTCCCTGTAGCCGCGCAGAGGGAGGAGGAAAAGCGGCCACACTGACGCCACAAACGAAAGAGGAACTAAAATGGCGGCGGCGGCGGCGGCTTGGGCCTCGGTGGTGTGTCATTTGTGGCCACGTGACTGCCCTTCCCCACTCCATCCAGGAGGTGGGGGAAATCCCCGTGTTTTTGCTTTCATTTCTGACGTGACGGACTTTAAAAAAAAGACCCGGCGAGCGGCGGCGGCAGCAGCGGCGCTTTCCCTTCTTTAGAATGCGGGGGGATAAATAAACGGCTGCTCTGCCGCGGTCTTCTCCCCACAGAAGGGGAGGGGGGGAGAGAAAGAAAGAAGTCCGCAGGTGAGTGACCGTGGTGGACGGTACCTGGAGGCAGGGGGAGGGGAGGCTCATGAAGGGAGGCCGCGGCCCTCTCCCCTTCAGAGGCCTTCGCCTCATCCGTTTCTCAGGGGGTGGGGGGCAGGCTGCGTTAACAGCCCCCTTCGCATAACCCTCTCCAAGGTTTTCCTCATAGGGGCAGAAGAGAGCCCCCTCACCCTGGGGTAGGGCTGGTGGTCCAGAGACCCCCCTGGGTTGTGTCGGGTGGATGACTGGACCCCTCTGCTGTCTTTCCCATCTCTGTAGAAAAGCATCACCAACTCCAGATGAATCCATTCATTAGCTCATTTTGCTGGCTGCATTTGATAGGGCACTATTCTGTCAAGCCATTCAAGGTTGCTTATGAGTTGGGAGGGGAAAGACAAGAATAAGAATAAGAAGAATAAATTTCTTACCCACCTCTCGGATTGGATTGAGGCAGGGAACAACAGCAAGCATAAAATACATACAATACTGATTAAGAACATAGCATACACTGTTAAAAACATCCTAAAAGCATCCTAAAATTCTACTGGATAGGCCTGCCAGAAGAGATCAGTCTTGATAGCTTTCTTGAAGACTGTCAATGATTTCATTTAATTTATTATTTATTTGATGTTTAGCCCACCTGTCTATCCAATAATGGCCCTCAAGGCGGCTTACAAAACAATTTAAAATAGATTAAAACAGCAAAATGCATTGAAATTCAATGAAAACATAATTACAGAATAAAAACAGCACCCCATCCACAAACCCGCATACAGGCCAAAGGTCTTTTTGAATAAAGTCTTTGCCTGCTGCTGGAAGGCTAGCAGAGAGGGAGGGAGACAAGAATTGTTTCTCTGATTGCTTCCAGACAAGGCTCTTGTTTTGCAAACACCCTGCCTTATTCAAAGAATGTTACGAGGTGTCCACACAATGTCATCTTTGGTTTGTAGTTCTCTCTCGCCTTCTTTCTGTTAGCACAAGGAGCCCTCTGTCTGGAAGCACCATGTTATAGCTGCAACCCAAATCAACCATACTGTTCCAAACCTTACTCAATTTAAATCTAAATCAGTAAAGTTTAATTTTAAAAAATCATAGGCCTTGCACATTCTACAAGTTCACCTCCAGGTTGGTTTATGAACAGAATTAAAAGTGCTATAAAAATAACAGAATAACATGCGATCCAATCCTATGCATATTTAGACAGAAAAAAGTCCTACAATCCTGACATCTCCCCAGCCAGCATGTAGGGCTTTTTACTGTCTAAATATGCATAGGATTGCATCCTTAATGGTTAAAATGGGATCTTGACTTTAAAAACAAAAACAAACCAGCTATCACATCAATAGTTATCACAGTGAGTCCAGCAGATCAAGACCAAAGACCGCTAACAAGTTAGGAAAGGGAAAGGAAAATGTTTTAATCCAGTTCCCAATGATGGTGTATATGCCAGGCATATTACAAGCTTGCTGCTTTTCTCCTCCACCTTCCCACAGCTCCTATGCATTTTAAACATAATTATAATTGATGCTCTTCCTGCCATTTAGACTGGTGTCAAGAACTTCAGCTTTTATGTCAGATTGCTGGTAAAGGACATTGGTGCAGGAATTTTTTTAAAAAATGGCAGCCCTATATCACCTATGCTGACTTGGGGGATGCTGGGAGTTGTAGTCCAACACATCTGGAGGGCACCAGATTAGGGAAGGCTGCTTTGACTTATAGGCTTAAGTGGTTGAACCATAGCTGGATAACTGGACATGTAAAGGTAGACTTCCTTGTTTCTGGCAATTTCCTTTAAACAGTCATGTGAGAGATCAGTAGTCGACAGGAGCAATGTTCTTCCCCATGGAGATTCAGTCTTCACCTTTTGGGTTTCTGCCTGTCATGCAGGTATTAAAAACACAAGAGCTGTGTCACGGGAGAGAGCTGGGAACTTGAAGGCTAAATATGGGTAGCCCTTATAGGAGAAAGACATCTCTAGTGATAACAGAGAGGTTAGATCATTGACTAATTGATTTTTCACAAGGTCTTCCTAGCAATTCTTTAAAGATAACTTTCAGTACGCTGGTTTTCTTCTACTGCCTTTTAAATTTGTTTATAAGTTTCTGGGAAGCAGGGGGCTTACAAAACAAAACTTCAGTAGAAACTTTTCCTTTTGGTTTCTCTTTTGATCGCAATGTCTGTAGGACTCTGCTCAATGCATATGAACCAAATAGTATCAAAAGCAAAAGTAATGAATCTGCTTGGCAGCCTTGACCCAAGTAACAGATGGCAGTGTTTTAAGATCTTTGCCAGATCTTTTTGTAGTCATAAGTGAGTGTCTTGAATCATTAAGAGGCCCTGCATATAGATTTCTTTTACCCAATATTCTCGGTTTCTCTCCTTTCATTTATTCTCCACTTTAAGATTTCCTGTCTTTCCTCACCAGCTGCTTGAGAGTCTCCTTCTCACATTGGGCTCTGCATTCTATTTTCCTGATCTGGCTCAAACAAATGGCAGTTCCAGGCAAGAAGACCACAGATTTGGCTGAATGGGTGGAAGAAATTGAAGCTTAAGCCACTGACCTTCTGTTTATCCATATGGTGACTGAAAGAGAAAGTCTATGCAGCAACCAGGAGTTGCTTTTCTCTGGCTTCCTGCTTGCATCACAGGTCCAAAAATACCAAAATGTTGGCAGGCTTTTATTGGCTACATCTGTAAAATCTGGCAGCTTCTCTGGCTACGCTTAGGATCATTAGCTGATACAAAAATATGGAAGGAATGGCAGGATGGCAAAGAGAAGTAGCGACAGCTGCAGTCCTCAAACCACTTCATTTTGGTAGAAAAAAATGGTTTAAAGGTTGTAGCCTTGGAAACTTCTGTTTTGCTCTTATTCTGCAAATCAAAATGCTAATAAAGGCATAAGAGCAGACAAGCCTTTTTCTTTTTGGTCAGTTGACAATCTTAACACCTATCACAGTTTAACTACAACTTCTCTTGTTAGGATTTTAGTTTGATTAAGATTTTTGAAGAAATATAACATGTTATCTTAGGTAAATACATGGTGTTGTGTTTGAGCCAGTATATAGTCTCTTTCAGTGGTTGCTGGGATATGATTTTAACTTATCAATGGCTTCTTATAAAAATTGGTTTACAAGAAGAGAACAGTTCTATGAGCAAATAAAAACATGATAAATCTTAAACACCTGTTCCAAATTTCTAGGCTGCTTATTACTCAGCCTCCACTGAATGTTTTTGGTTTTTTGCTTGTCTAATGTTCTTTATAACTTCCATTTTACATTATTTTAAAATATGCATTGCTGGCAGCCTGGAACTGATACTTTATTGGTACCAGAAACATACACATCTTAATTTAATATTGTTGTAAGAACAAGCCAAACAATGGTTGAACAAAATTCCACTGCTTCCCACTCCTTATTTCCCTGGAGTAGTAAGAGATTCTACGATCAGTTCCGTTCTCAGTAGAAAGGGCTAGAAATGTGTGATGAATTTGTATAACTTATCAAAAACACTATAATCAGTATTTTTATTCTGATCCCATCCTTCCTCCAAGGCGCTCAGGGCATTGTACATGGTTTGCCTTTCATTTCCTTATAGATATATAAGTTGAGCAGGCAGGCCCCAGGCAGGCAAGATGAGTTCTAACTTGACTTCAGTGCCCCCAAAGGAATTTACATCTACCCAGAGCTGCTACTGCCAGTCAGCTCCAAATCCTCCCAACTCTCTCCTTAAAAACTGCAGAACTTGGTATGTCCAGACTCCAGGCAGATGTAAGTTTAGGGCACAATCCTGTGCATGTTTAGACAGAAAAAAGATCTTGGAATTGTTGTAGATTGCAAGCTGAACATGAGCCAACAGTGTGATATGGCTGCAAGAAAGGCCAATGCTATTTTGGGCTGCATTAATAGAAGTATAGCTTCCAAATCACGTCAGGTACTGGTTCCTCTCTATTCGGCCCTGTTTAGGCCTCATCTAGAGTATTGTGTCCAGTTCTGGGCTCCACAATTCAAGAAGGACGCAGACAAGCTGGAGCGTGTTCAGAGGAGGGCAACCAGGATGATCAGGGGTCTGGAAACAGCCCTATGAAGAGAGACTGAAAGAACTGGGCATGTTTAGCCTGGAGAAGAGGAGATTGAGGGGAGACATGATAGCACTCTTCAAATACTTAAAAGGTTGTCACACAGAGGAGGGCCAGGATCTCTTCTCGATCCTCCCAGAGTGCAGGACACGGAATAACGGAGTCAAGTTAAAGGAAGCCAGATTCCAGCTGGACATCAGGAAAAACTTCCTGACTGTTAGAGCAGTGCGACAATGGAATCAGTTACCTAGGGAGGTTGTGGGCTCTCCCACACTAGAGGCCTTCAAGAGGCAGCTGGACAAGCATCTGTCAGGGATGCTTTAGGGTGGATTCCTGCATTGAGCAGGGGGTTGGACTTGATGGCCTTGTAGGCCCCTTCCAACTCTGCTATTCTATGATTCTAAGTCCTGCAACTCCCAGCATTCCCCAGCCGGCCGCACTGGCTGGAGAATGCTGGGAGTCGCAGGACTTTTTCTGTCTAAAAGGATGGTCAGGATTGTGCTCTTAGTGGTGAGGCTATTATGAAAGATGTATGGTTTTCTGCCGATGTACAAATTTACCCTCAGCTCGAGTTCAGGGGAAACATTTCCTTTCCTTTTGCAACGAAACTACTGTACTCAGTGCAAATTAGCCAGGAATTCTTGAGGTCATATTCTCTCCCTGCTCCCCAAAGAGGGTTTTCGACATTTGAAAAATAATTCCAATTTACTTATTTAAAAAAGAGAAGGATGGATGCTTCCCCTTTGCATTGATTTCAGCATGAATTCCTATAGGGATATGAAAAAGTGCAAGCATTTTGATTTGAGGTCAGAAGAAGATTACAATGCCCTTTAGAGTAGGTAACATACACAGGAGTAAACATTTTAATTTTGTTTCCTATGCAAGGATGGCACAGAACAAGTACCTTGCAGCAAAGCTGAAAAAATATTTGCGAGAAGACAAAATTTACCTGTGGAAACCTCCCTATACAAACAATAGCAAAGAGGCTGGTGAGGAGCTGAAGGCAAGTACTGTGTGGCTGCCATATTGTGGCTGCTTTTATTTCATGCATATTTACTGCTTTCATTTCCTTAACAAATTCATTTTTATTGTCCTAGGATCTCGCGTTGCAATACTCAGCCAGGCTAAATTATAATGACAATGAAATCGAAGCCCTTCTGGAAGAAATACGCTGTAAAGCGGTTGAGCGGGGAACAGGAAACGAAGCTTTTAAGACGACAGGAATTGCGACGCTTGAAGTAGCTTTGCCTACGAGGATGGGTAAAGTAAGCAATTGTTTAATGTTATCTAAAGAAGCATATGTGAAATGTGCAACGAATGGCAATATTTCATGTGTACAGAGCAGGCAAATACGATGGCTGGATGAAGTCTTCAGTCTACTTATGTAAAGGGAGGTGGGGCAAGGGTCCATTGGGGTTGACTTTCTTCTTTTATCTTGAGAGTTTATAGGAGATGAATTCACAACTTGAATGCCATACAATTATATACATTACTTGACCCTCCTTAGGCCTGTAAAAAGCAATTTACTACTTTGACATTAGGTCAAATAACCCCACATTAAGTCACTGTTTAGGAAAAAAACAAGGGTGCAATCGTACAGTTCAGACAGAAAAAAGTCATACAATTCCCAGCATTCCCCAGTCAAACAGGTAGCTGTAGGACTTTTTTCTGTCTTAAACATATATTTGGCAATGACTTAAATGTATTTGGCAATGTCTTCAATTTAATATTAAAAATGTAATTGTGTTAACTCTTATAGGGTCTCAGAAACCCCTGATAACTTAATTCACCATGCACTTTTCCATTAAACATAATTTCCTGGAGCTCTGAATCATGTTATAAAAACCCAGTAATGAATGATTAACACTTTTTATCCTAATTACCAACACACAGTAGCTATTGTATTGTTAAAATACACAGTTTCCTATATTAAGATAATTTATCTTGGACATGTGGAGATTAATTTTCGCCCCATTCACTTTAATTAGGAACTGATAATACCATTGTACTTTTTAAAGTGAAATTCTCCTTTAAAAATACAATGGGAGGTAGTAGAAACACCACAGAATGCTCAACCCCCTTCTTCTAGAAGAACACATGAAACATGAAATGGCACAGCTCAAGATGAAAGGTTCTACATATTTTAATACTCCTTTTGTGGCAGGGTTAAGACATATACATGAATTTGCATAATATGGTGTTACCTTGAGGTATGAAACTAATTTTAAGACAGTAGTGAATGAATGGTCACATCCTTCTCAAAACTGCTTCACTAGAAGGACCAGTTCACATGATCATTGCACCCCACTGTGCTAGCTGGGAAATGCTGAGCTTTGTAGGACTTTTTTCTTTCTAAACATTCATAGGATTGTACTCCAAAGCACCATCTTGTTCTGGGAAATAAGGATACATTTATACAGTTTTAAGCCATCCTAAAATCCCTTAAGGATGGAACTGCTCCAACAGCCCTTGGGGTGGATAGCAAGGTAGCACAGGTAACTGTGTCCAACCCCCAGGTGTGTGTTTTTTCTCCCCTTTGAAATCCCTTGTGTGATAGGGACCTGGCCCCATCTGTTGGATCATGTGTGCTGTTTCCAGTACACAATGGAGCATATGATTAAGCTACTAGATAGTTTTAAAGTCTAGCTAAACTGACATGAATTTATGCTGCTGCTTCTTGGAGAACCCAAGCTTCCATCTTGCACTTAGTGGCACCAATATCAAAGGATAAGCAGATTTCCCCACTTTTATTCCATGGCAGCCTTCCCCAAGTTGGTGCCCTCCGGATGTTTTGAACTTCAACTTCCAGAATTCCTGATCATGAGTTAATGCTGTCTGGGGCTGATAGAAGTTGAAGTCCAAAACATCTGGAGGGCACCAGGTTGTGGAAGACAAGTAAGGCTTGCTTGGCCTTACATTTTACTCTGTCTTCATTCTCATTAAACATGGACATTGTCTAGAACTGATTCCAGAACTGATTCACATGCAATTCACTGTAGCTTTTGTCAGCTTTCGTTCTCATCTCCCCCACCCCGCCTTACTAAGATGTGTGAGGAATCATGTGCATTGATGAAGTACAAAATGTATGGACACATCAAGATTTCATTTTCTTTTGTGTTTGTCAGTGCATTCAAGTGAAAAATGCATGGTAAGATATTAAATCTACTGCAGATTGCACATCTGTAGTGGTCTCTACAAAATCCAAAAATACAAATGGAAGAATGGTATATTATTGCTGCTCTGAAAATGAGACCAAGTAATTCTAAATCAAAAAATCCAGGGCAAAATTTGGATGGGTAGAATTTCATAAGTGTCCTTTGATGAATCACACCGTTTTTTGTATTTATATCTATGTACTTCATAGGCAAGAAAAACTGTTCTGGAGACAAAATTGGTCATCACAGGCAAGGAGCTCAGATCTCAGTAAGGCACTTTTTTGCTTTTTTGAAATTTTCTGAATTTGCTTTGTTTAGCAGTTCTTCTATATAGTTTTTTTTTTGTTTTGTTATTGTTATTGTATATCTTCTTGGTCAGGCATATTTATAGCTTAAATTCAGCTTAGTTATGTCCCTTAAGCTGAACATAGTAATGTCATGTTTTACATATATATTGCAAACAGTTCTATGTAAAGATGCAGCTAGATTGATTAAAAAGCAAGTCTCAGTGAATTCATTGTGGCTTATGTCGAGGAAATGTGTGAATGGGCTGTTTTGTCTGTGCCCACCCTGTTTTGATGTAAGCCCTTTCTATTAGAAATTAAGTTCTATAGCAATTTGACCCAAACTGTAATGGAAAATATTTTGAGCAACACTTGCTCAACCAACAAGAAGTATTTACACATTAGTCAGAGTGTGAGCCTCCCAGTGAGGACAGGAAGAGTAGTAACCACAAAGGAACAGATGTTCCAGGATTGCAATACCCATCTACTTACTGTTTTTCTAGTCTTAGAATTATTTGCACTCTGCACATGCATAAATGCCTTGTCTATCATTGGTTACTGTATTGCAAAACTGTATTATGATTGGTTTATTATATGAGGAAGTTCTGTTGTTGCTTCTGAGGATGTTACCCTATAAGTATCTTAGCATTGCCTACAACTAGTGGGCAGTCCTTCAGATCCTCTAGGGTTTGCCACCTTGCAGCACTGCAGGCTGCTCGTAATAAAACTTTTCCAAGATGAGAGAAATTGTGTCTTGAGAGTCTTTGTCTGCCACTCAGTGAACCAAGGGAACCTGCCCTTTCGGGTTCCTCCACACTTATGTAGGATGCAGCCTTGATCTGATTATCAGAAGAAACAGGTACAAACTATCTTAACCAGTTGCGTTTGTAGCATTTTAATCATATATTGTTTTGAGAACTACAAATCAAAAAAGCCTTTTGCTTATTCTTGTATCTTCTGTAACCAGCTTGTAAAATGGTGAGATTCCTGAATATTGGTCCTTATCATAATGGTGTGTGTACACATCATGATGTTTTAAAATGATGCGTAAAAAAATGTTTTCCTATAAAAAAGATCATACTAAATAACTTATTTCAAAAAATATACAGAGTACCCTTTTAAAACGTTAACTAGCTACTTTTACTAGCTTTTACTGTCTCTTGCTTTCCTTCACAGAATAGCACAGACATATGGATTTGAAGAAAATTGCATCAAAATAATTGCAAATAAGAAGCAACTTGACCTAGGTATGCATCTTGTATTTAAAAATATTACTTGAACAGTTGTACATCTACATTGAGGCTTCTAATTGGGACATTTTAAGATGTTTATTCCAAAATTCCTCCAACTGAATTCGTCTGCCTCCATTTTTCAGGAAAGACACTAGAAGAGCAAGGCATTACACACAATATCAAGGTCATGGTGCTTGAGCTGAAACTTAGTGAAGAGGAAACTAGGAGAAAAGTCCGTGAAGAGGAAATGCAACATGAGGAAGAAGTAGCGAAGAATAAAGAAATGAATAAACGGATGCAAAGAACGAAGAAAGGCTTGGAAATACTTGCAGAAAGAGGTAAGGATCTAGTTGTGTAAATACTGCTTTTAGCAGTACGGATGGAAATGCTGAAAAAAGAAACAAAGTAGACAGGCTGGTGTTGTCCCGTTTTGCATCATCACATAGGGTGAAGTGAGATGTAGGCCTGATTCGCATGCAGTGGGCTATTGAATTGTGGGTTGCCATTATGTTTATTTATTTATTTATTTATAGTGTTTTATCCCGCACCTCAGTCAAAAAGGCTCCCAGACCTGCTTTTTTAATTTCTCTTTTGGTATTCTTGCATAACATTAATGAAATCAGATGTATACAGTAGATGCCAGTGCACTTCAGTTGTTTAATTGTTTAATACTGTTGTTGAATTGTATTTATGTGATAACACTTTGTTAAAATTGTCTTTTTCCTTAACCCTTTGAATCTGGATAGTTGTACATTTTGTTAAGAACAACACCCTTTTTTTTTACACATTGCTATTTCCACAACATAGGCATACCAGCAAGTCAAACATTGGTTTACCCATCAGTCATGCTCTTTCCATTATGCTTGAAGCAATTTCTGAATGTTTACGCATTTACAGGTTCATCCTTATTTTTAAAAGAACCACAAACTTTAACAAAGCAGTTTGTTTGTTTGTTTGTTTATTACATTTTCATACTTCCCAGTAGCTGAGGCTCTCTGGGCAGTTTACAATTAAAACCCTAACATATAACAAGTCAAAATTTAAAACTATAAAAGCTAAAAAAATACCATATGAAACCGAAATAAGTTATAGTCCAGGGAAAGCCAGTCTGAAAAGGTAAGTTTTCCAAAGGCTTTTAAAGGGTGTTACATTGTCCGCCTCCTGAACCGCAGAATGGAAGGTTTTCCAGATAGTGGGTGCCACTACAGAGAAGGCCCGCCATCGATTGTTCTTTGTGGCGACATTCTATTCGTTTTGGAATGACAAGCAAGACCACTTACAAAAGTACCCTGGTAATTGGGATGCAGGGGGGAGTTGTGTTGGTGATGTCAGTGGTGCTGGCCAATCAGTTTCCCCCATAGCTGGCTTTTCCCTACTTCAAACTGAACCATCTTGCAAACTTTCCAAATGGGGATTTCAGAACCATAGCAGAGGGAAAGGTAGTGAAGGTGGCGATGATACTTTTAGACTAGCTTCATTCACCCTAAGTCACCAAACATGGTCAAACCTTGATCCGTCTGGAAAAAAGGGTTTTATTGACCTGAGGTAGAACAAACCTGATATAAGGAAGTAATATACATACACGGAGCAAAATCATGTGGCCAGAGCTTTATTTTTAAAGTGAACAGAGCCTTGTACATTTTGCGCAGAGCACTATTTTGCCTGTCCCCTGTTTCTTTGATCATAGTCCTAGAATCTAGAACAATTCTATGGGGGACCATGCAACTGGATGAGCCTATGTGGGTTATCCCAGCTAGGAGCCTGTTGGTACACTGGGTTGCGAGTATCATGTCATCAAATTTGCATCCTGACAGTTGTACATTCCTGAACATTTGATCTCTTATGAGGCTGTTGGAGGCAGATATAAAATAACTAAACAGGTATTTTTAAAATAAAAATAACTAAATAGATTTTTTTTAAATCAAAATTGTGATCAAAATTGTGATCAAAATCAAAATTGCACTTTTTAAAAACTGCTTACGTGAAGAGAAGCCTACTGATGTTAGTACAATTTGTTGTCTCTTAATAAAATTTGCTCACACATGTATGGATTTGTACAGTTCAGCAGCCAAGATGAGGCCTAAGGATTGAAGGGAGGATGATTAGGCCTTATTTTAACCCTCAGGATGTTCATTGGGTTTAGGTTCAGATGGCCTATATTCAAACCTCCTTCCTCAGTCCCATCATGAGCTTCCCACAAACATTTTGAGCATAATTCAGATGATTTGTGTCCTCCCTGAAATTCTCACCCAAATGTTTGGAGGAAACCCATCATGACATTTTGGAAAGCTGGACGGAGGCCTTGGATGTCTTTCGGACAAAATTGTATATTGTGAAGTACTTATTGAGGAAGCACAAAATAACTACAGGTTCTTCCAGGCACAGGGCTCTTAATGCTACCAGTCAAAAAACATTGTGCAGCTCTTTTATCTTTTCCTCCTTAATGTATTTTTTGTGGAAAGAAAATGGATGGATGAGGTGGTGGGGAAAAATAGGAAGGCTACAAGTGGAAGAAAGTATCATCTGGACACCCCATAAAATTGTGTGAATGAGGCAGGGCAGTTGCATGATAAAAGCCATGTCTGGCTGCACCCTACGACTTTCGATGCAGCATGATATGTTGGGATAACTGATTTAACCTATTACTACTTCAGAAACTCTTCTATATGAAAGAGAATGGTCCAGTGAAGTAGGTTATTGGCCTTCCAGTTTTACAGATACAGTGTTTTGGTACATAAGTTATTTGGGTGTAAAGGACCCAGAGCTAACGTCCGAGAGTGACATTTTTCCTGTTTTGATTTGTATGTTCTGCTGCAGAGGATTCATTTGATCCAGAGAATACGCCTTACCTCGACATTGCAAACCAAACTGGAAGAACCATCAAGATCCCCCCAGCAGCCAAAAAAGTGAGTTTAAGGGTGTAGGGAAGTTGGGGGCGGGGGAAGGGTGGTGAAGACCAAGTAAGCTTTGTTTTAAATGCAGCTTAGCATTAAGGTTTAATTGGACAAGATGCTTCTTTTTTCCTCCTCTTTAGGCTCTTTTGTTAGCTATGGGCCACCATGAAAAGGGCAGAGCGTTGTTGAAGAAAAAAGAATATGCTATGGCATTGCCATTTCTGTTGGATGCAGATAAACACTTCTGGTAAGGATCTTGGCTGTTTTTTCCTAACTTCTGATTTAATTTAAAGTGCTTTACAGAGCAATACTGTACTGCAGTTACAGTGGGGCCAGAGATAATGTTGCTACTATGCCAGCATAGTGTGAAGAGCTACCATTTTTGTGCAGAATTCTCTCCCTGTTTCCTATCAGCAGAGTTCCCCACTGTGATCTTTAAGCGTGAACAACAGGAGGCCAAAGAGTTTTAACCCCATGCCTGTTATCTGAGCTCCCTATGGGTTGTCTGAGCTGTGAGTTTTATATACTGTTGGTGGTGGGATATGATTGACTGCTGAATTACACCATGCACTATGTTCTGATGTGGCAGTGGCCAGGGATGGTTATTGACACAGGAATTGTCTTTTAATTTTTTGCCCTTCCCATTGAAATTGATGGGAGGGAATCGTCCCCTGCCAGATCTAAGGATGTGTAAAGTTGCACCATTGGCAGCAGTTTGGCTGTGGATTGAAGTGATGTGGGATCCGGCACAAGTATGCTCCTCCCTTACGTTGTCCACATCCTGTGTGCAACTCACTCCATTTCAGCCATTCCGCTGTCATATCTTTGCCAGCAGAGTGAGGCATCCACCAAACCCTATAGCCATCAGTATAAGTTCACGCCTTTAGCCGCTGTGCTATACTAGCTTACCAGACTTTTAAGGGAAATTATGTGTATCTTACTGCGCTACACATTTTATGTACATACAGATTTTACCAGTGGGTGAACATCTCTGAAATGCATTGACTGGAATATTTTCTTGTTGCTTTTCAGTGATTGTGGTTCAGACCTCCTGAACACGGTTGATAATTATGCCGTGCTGCAACTGGACATAGTCTGGTGTTACTTCCACCTGGGACAGCTGGATTGCCTTGATGATGCTGAGAAGAAGCTTACTGCAGCCCACGATTGCTTCAGAAGGTGTTACGGGGAGAACCACGAAAGACTGGTCACTATAAAAGTAGGCTAAAGAGAATGGAGTGTGTGTGTGTGTGTGTGTGTTTATTTTTAATGAACCTTTCCTTGTCGTTCAGAACTTCCTTTGCTTGAAAATCTGAACTGTCCTATATTGCTGGTTGTCCTTGATACTCAGGAATGCTTCTTGCCTTTCCCAAGGGAGTAGCATGCTCTTAGAAATTAAATGTTTGACTGTAACTTCAGAGAGATAAGATGCATAGTCTCTCTGACAGAGATGATTGTGTTCTTCTTCTGACATTACATCTTTGCGCCCATACTATAGGGGTGCAACTCTAGGAATCACAATTAAACCTCTGCAAAGACTAGAGGAAACTTCAAAGGGATAAACCAGTTGCACTGTTCAGTATATTACTAAGAAATGATATCGTAGTAGGAGTCCTTTCATGAGGGCATTTTACATCACCATCCTTGATTTTGAATCCCATATTTGACTCTGGAGAACCATGGAGTTCTTTGGAAGCTTCTCAGGGTTCCCTGAAAGATACTTTGCCCACCGCTACTAATCTTCCCCTGTGTTGTTGAATGTTGGGTGTGTTCTAGGGTGCAGTCTCAATTTATATAGAGCAAATATAACACTCATGTGAAGCCAAACAGGCCTGGCTGATGCTTATATAAATCGAATGTGCATTCTTCAAATACCCAGGATCTTCTTTACTAATAAGAAATAATATTAATAATATTTATTATTAAGAAATGATAATAATAATTTACTGTGTCTAGGGGGGTTGTAGCTGATGCTTAGTGGAAAGGCAGACTTTGTCCATAGATGATAAGTCCGTTTGAAAAGTGTTTATGGAAATTACTGCTGCCTATCAATAACCTAATGTGCCAGTTTTGATGCTGAGTAAAATAGCTTCTTTTCCAATGGTTCCACATATCTGCATATAATGAGTTGTGACCATTGAGAATATAGCACCAGGCCATTTGTGTGCATGTACATTGGCCACTTTCAGTTATATGTAAGTGTATCTGTGTTCTACCAAACTTGGTAGAACTTCTGAAGGATCCAGAGATTGGACAGGCCAACTGCTGACCAATGCCATCAGCTAGCCTGCATGCTAGGAGAACGTGAATGCTGGTGGCAGAATCTCAGGCCTTCCATGGTGTGAAACAGCGTCACAGGCTGTTCTTGTGACCTGTGTGTGGCAGGTATGCCAGCTCTCAGACTGGGTGGGTCCTTGAAGCAACACTCCCAAGATCCCTTAAAGGGAACCCTAAGTGGTGAGCAGAGATCCCACTCTCCCTTACTCAGCCCAATGCTTCAAGCATCTGCTGTGGGAAGTTGTGACAGAGTTAAAATAATAATAATTATTATTATTATTATTATTATTATTATTATTATTATTATTATTATTATTTATATAGCACCATCTATGTACATGGTGCTGTACAGAGTAAAACAATAAATAGCAAGACCCTGCCGCATAGGCTTACATTCTAATAAAATCATAATAAAGCAATAAGGATGTGGTTTAAACTACAAATATTGCTAAGAGGAAAGCAACATCCCCCGCATCACAGCCCAATCATAAATATGGGTAAAATTCCTTCCCAGACCCATCAAAGGGTAGTTAATTGTGGTCTTTAGCAAGGTAGCGAGTGGGTGGTGAGGAGGTCAGCAGCAGCACAGCCTAAGTTCTGGGTCAGGAGCCCTATTTATAGCCTAGGAGCGTATCAGAGGGTAAAAGATCCACTGCAAGGCCCTACCACCAAAAAACCCAGCTTTCAGGGCCCTAGGCTACAGCATGGCTGGCCATTGCACCAACACAGCACGCTGCTGATCGTATGGAGACGGTCCGCCCGGCCCTCCCCCACCCCATAGGCCACAAAGAGGGTGCCCTAGTAAATGGAGATCCAGAGTTCGTAGTTTCCATGAGGTTTGGTATGTTGAATTTGCATGACAAAAGAATACCCCACAATCCAGCACTGACAGTAGGCCCTGCTGTTTCAATTAATTTAACGAAATTAAATCTAATCCCCGTGTAATCTGCTGGGAAGATGCTTCTACATAGTGACTTAAACAGAGCATATAGCAGCAGAAAATGAGATGGCAATCCCTGCTGACTTGAAACAGGGCAACACAGGAACCATGGCACCCTTTCACAGCTGCCGTCCATTTCCATGGGGCTTGTCCAAGAGCAACTTCCAATGCATTGTGACCTTGAAAGACTTGCAGGCTATTAGCAGTATGGGAAAGAAGGGCAGCAGGAGGGAGAACCCGAGCGGGAGGTCAACCTGTCATAGACAGTTGAGCACTATTATCAGTTCTAAATAAACTAGGCTCTAAGAGGTATTTTTCCCCTCTCAAGATCTTTTGAGAGGTTGACCTCTATAAGTAAGGAAACCCACATCAAGGGGATGAAAATGTTGCAGGTGTTTGTTATCCTTGGGCAATTCCCTTCATTCTTTATTGATTGAATTTCATGTTAAGCTGCTTCTTTTTTTCCGGACTACTGTCCACGTACCCAGTTTTAGTTTTCCAGTCTCTTACTTTCCATTACGGGTGATAATTGATACTGATACTCAGACCCATTGTGTAAAGGGAGTTTGTTTCAGTGGATTCTTACCTCTGTAGACAATGCAGGTGTTTTTGTGTTCTACAAACTTTCAAAAAATCAGAGCAGGGTCTTGTTTGTTTTTCTATGTACAACATGTTCCTTCTCTTCCTTTCCTCCTTATAGTTGTAGATCCCTACTCCTCTCTCTCTCTCTCTCTCTCTCTCTCTCTCTCTCTCTCTCTCTCATGCACACACGCACACTTTGTAAACGACTCCAGTGACTTTCAGTAAATAAATAGAAGGTCCGCACGCTGTGTTTTTGTTTAACTTACAAATTCACTCATTGGTAAATGCTTGTTTTTTTTAGGGAAGTTCTGGAAGAGAGAAGGCTTTATTTCTAAGGCTTTATTTACTTCAAGGAATAAGCCATTATCATAATGGCAGAGAAAAAGAGGCTGCTGAACATCTTCAGAGGGTAAGTTTCTGTGGTTAGTGTCAGGCTTTATAATCTCTCCCTAAGGTTGCAAGCTTGTACACATTGAGTCCAACCCCCTGCTCAATGCAGTAATCCACTTTAAAGCATCCCTGACATATGGCTGCCCAGCTGCCTCTTGAATGCCTTTAGCGTGGGAGAACCCACAACCTCCCTAGGTAACTGGTTCCATTGTCATACTGCTCTAACAGTCAGGAAGTTTCTCCTGATGTCCAGCCAGAATCTGGCTTCCTGTCACTTGAGCCCATGGTTCTGTTGTCCTGCACTCTGGGAGGACCGAGAAGAGATCTTGGCCCTCCTCTGTGTGACAACCTTTCAAGTCTTTGAAGAGTGCTAACGTGTCTCCTCTCAGCCTTCTCTTCTCCAGGCTAAACATGCCCAGTTCTTTCAGTCTCTCTTCATAGGGCTTTGTTTCCAGTCCCCTGATCGTCCTCGTTGCCCTCCTCTAAACACGTTCCAGCTTGTCTGCGTCCTTCTTGAAGTGCAGTGCCCAGAACTGGACGCAATACTCAAGATGAGGCCTAACCAGGGCTGAATAGAGGGGAACCAGGACCTCGTGCAATTTGGAAGCTATACTTCTATTAATGCAGCCCAAAATAGCATTTGCTTCTTTTGCTAGAGAGTAATGCCCCATTGAACACCCTAGCACATGTATAGTATCAGACTGCTTGGTGTTTGTTTTCCTAAGACTATTTAGTAAAAGCTTATTTCCTCGTCTGTTTCTTTCTCTGTACAGGCACATGGCTTATTTCAAGAGTTGTGCATAGATCCCGAAAAGATCAGCAGCTTGTTACTTCTGGGATTCTCCGCTCAGGAAGCCCGTTTGGGTCTCCGAGCTTGTGATGGGAACGTGGATCATGCAGCGAGTCATATTTCCAACAGGAGAGAGGTATAATGCCAAGAAGGTGCCCTGCCATGCCAGAAGGGTGTGTTACATATTGCTGTGATGTAATAAGTGTTGGAATATAAGGAGAAGCTAAATACCACCAGTCACTTTGACATAGTTGTTGGAATGTGTGTTGCTGAATGGCAGAAAAAAACCAAAACATCTAAATTTCAAAAATGGAATTTGTCCCACAATAGCCAAATTTGTCCCACAATAGCCAAAGAGCTGGATCCCCCGCATTACTAGGGACAGAGGTGGTTTTAGCTCTCTGCTGTTTTTCACAATTTAAAAACTATGAAATCTCCAAACAGCTTCCAAACTTGTGAGCTTAAGGCATGATAAAGACATTCTTGGGGGTGGGGGCTTTCTGGGAGAAAATACTCTTACTTCAGAGCTTTCACAGTAGATTGAGGACTGCAGTTTTAGTCAAGTCCTCCATGAAGAAAAAGAAAATGTGTTTTCACCTGAAGTAGTTGTCACACAGAATAGAGGTATCAAAGCAGCAAGAGATGATTCTTTGGTTGAGGGAATGCACCTTTCTTATCTGATAAATAGATTTCTTATTGCTCTACTTGTACAGGAAAAAGCTGAAATAAGGAGAGAGGAGAAAGCTAAAAGAAGAAGGCGATTAGAGGACATAAACTCCTTGAAGAGCATGGGCTACCCAGAGCGAGCAGCTAGAGAGGCTCTTCACAACGCAAAAGGAGACCTTCAGCTCGCCGCTAAGGTAAATGCTTTTCCAAACCCTTTATCCTGCTGCAGAAAAGCCTGCGCTTGTTGGAAGTGTGTTAAAGTTTGTTGGCTTTATACGTTATCTGGCCTTCTTCGCTTTACAGACAGTAATATTACTGCCTCTTGACCGTTAAGCATATCAACTCTGAACTGATGAATCAGGTTTCACTACACTTAAGTGTGTTGCTGCTATGTAGAACTTTGAACATGTTGCCTACTAAGACTTCCTGCAGCTGGATCAGCAAAGAAAAACAAAAGGGATTTAAGCTATAAAGTTCACTGAGCAAATAAGGAAGAGGGAGCAAAAAGTTCAGTTTGGACAATGTCTCTTTGCTGTTTTTTTCCTAGCCAATTAAAAGAGTGGCTGTTAAAAGTAAGGAGTCATGGCTGTATTGGTGACTCCTCTCTAACGGTTCTAGTTTGAGGAGGGCCAGTGGAATCCAGCAAGAAAGGTGGACTTCAGATGCTTCCAGCTAGCCCAAACGAAAAGGCAGCTCCCAAATCCTTCCAATTCAAGTTATTGTCAGTTACCAAAAGGAATTACACAGATTCTCTTAGGCTGCAGTTCTAAGCACACTTACCAGGAAATCCCATTTAATTCCATGGAACGTAGCTTGGAGTAAACATGCTTGGGCTGTTAGAGACAGGTTTCTGGCTTTGACATCTCCACTGAGAATGTGTACTTTTAGTTGAAGGAGTTTCAGGTACCTAATTTCCAAATTAATGTGCACATTTAAGGTCAAACGTACCTCCAAATAATCAGGAATTATAATGGTCTTGTATTATAAAAGCGAAAATGGGAAGATGGGGTCAAAATATTTTGGGTGAGGATTTAATCCAGTTTTTAATGAGCAGTGCAATTGTGAGTGGTGTGGAGGAATTCTTATTTTTAATTTGCAAACATAAATTGTGATACATGAACCTTCTTTTTTTTAATATCTGTACAACTGTGACATTCGCACATTTGGGTTCCTCTGGTAGGTTTCACGTAGAGAAACTTAACTCGGCAC